>NW_013954478.1:2299-6493 GCF_001266775.1 Austrofundulus limnaeus | reverse complement strand
CAGCAGCAGGCTGTAGGACGGTTGGTAGTAAATAAAACCAGCGTGTCCTTCATCGTCCTGTCTCCACTGATCCACGTCAGAGTGCATCAGGAAAACATCAAATCAAACATTTTTACAAGCTAAAACTGGACAAAAGTTTTAATAAAAAACTAAACCTTTTTTTAGATTCTGAAGAAGTTTGTTGATTTTTTTTAAAACAGACATTTTTTGTTTCCAGATTTTTTTTCTCTTTTAAATGGCTGATTTAAGGTGGTGGGCGTGGTCTAATTTGGGTGCTGTAGGCGTGGCCTAATCAGGGTGCTGGACCAATCAGAGCAGACTGAAGGTTGTTATGAAAGCAGAAAAACGTTTTCAAATAATTTATAATTATTGTGAAAGATGAAATTGAAACTAAAGCAGGTGAATAATTTTTCAGATTTATTGTCTAAAAGTTAAAGATAAACCAGTTGTGGTGGTTTCCATCATTTTATTTTAAATTACTAATAAAACAGGATCTGTTTGAGTTCAGCCCTTCACAATAAGAGCTCCCAAACAAACAGATTCACAGACAGTAAACCTGGGAGATCCAAACAGTATCTGCAGGTTTGTTTGGATCGGACCCACAGTCAGAGCTGCAGGTCCAGAGGTCCGGTTCTTCTGTTTGTTAAATACTCGTTTATTTATGATGAGCAATAATTCATCTGTTTCAGCCATAACAAGTTGTAGATCTGCTCCCTCGTTTCTAACAACAAGCATCGTCTCTTTAAGTCTGTGATCTCCTTGATTTAAAGGGTTTTCTTTATTAAATTAGTCTGTTTCTAACTGGTTTCCTGCCTCGTTAGCTCTGCTGCTAACGAGCTTCAGCTCAGAGCTGTCAATCACAGCTGTGATTACTCAGCGTTTTCACAGCTTTCCCCGTCGGTTTGTTTGTTTTGGACGGGGACTGAAGTGGGACAAAGGTCAGCTGGTGCACGCTGTCAGTGTGCTGACAGGAGGAGGAGGAGGTGGAGGAGGTGGGGATGTTTTCAGACTGCAGAGATCAGAGGACGTCAGCCCTGCAGTGTGTTGCTGCTCGCTCGCTCGCTCTCCTCAGACAGATGGAGGCTGCTCCGTCTCCCCCTCTGAGCTCCTTCTGAGGAGCACCTCCTCCTGCTGCTCCGCCGCAGCCTCCTCGTTTGTGTCTGAGAGGACGAAGAGGAGGGAGGAGGACGAGGGGGAGCCCCCCCACCCCCCTCCCATCGTCTGCTCTCCAGCCGGCAGCACCTCTGCCACCCCGCAGCCTGCAGCAGGAGCGGGAGGAGGCGCAGAGGAGGCGACACTCCTCCAGCAGCAGCAGGATGCTGAACTCTGTGTGGTACGCCAAGAAGATGGGCCGCCGCATCATGGGCACCCTGAGGAGGACCAAACGGCTCCACCGCCGCCTGCTGGTAGGTTCACCTCCTCCTCCTCCCCCTCCCTCAGAGAGGTGAGGAGGTGCTGCGCTGCTGCTGCTGTGTGTTGTGTTGTTGTGTTGTTGTGTGGATGGAGAGGCCGGTGTGTGCAGCTGCAGCTGCTGCGTCATGTGGCCCATCAGGACTCCAGTCTGGGCCAGAAGCCCGTCTCTGTTTTACACACGCCGGATCAGAACCAGGGTCCGTCACGCCTCCGACTCACCTGCAGCAGCTCGGTGCTCGGGTGTCGGGAACCCGGCGTTGCCTAGCAACCTGCAGGCTCCTGACACGCGGCGCTCCTGCAGCATCGCCCTGTTTAACCGCTTCAAACACGTATGAACGCCATCGCACCGCCGCTGCCGCCGTCGCTCCCTCTGAGACCAGAACCACAGGTCCAGACCTGGTTCTGCTGCCAGAGACACGTCTGTAACCTGTTCAWCAACCTGAACCAGACCAGAACCACAGGTCCAGACCTGGTTCTCCTGCCAGAGACATGTCTGTAACCTGTTAAACAACCTGAACCAGACCAGAACCACAGGTCCAGACCTGGTTCTGGAACAGCTCTGATCTGTTCCCACATCTTGAACCATCTCTGGAGTTCTGGTTCAGGTTCTGGGTCCGCCTCTACAGAAAATCCTACTAGTTTAGAAACAGATCAGCTGCAGTTCTACAGGTGCTTCTAACAGGTTAAACCTGAAAACATCAAACCTACAAACTGAACTGGGCAGTTCTGTCAGTCGGGTCGGTTCAGTCGGGTCGGTTCTGTCAGTCGGGTCGGTTCTGTCAGTCGGGTCGGTTCAGTCGGGTCAGTTCTGTCAGTCGGGTCGGTTCAGTCGGGTCGGTTCTGTCAGTTCTGGGATCAGTTCTGGTTCTTCATGATCTCGCCCCTGAAGCATCTGGTGGGTCAGAGGTTTTGGTTCTGACTGGGGTAGTTTTGGACCAACAAGGACCACTTCACAGGTCTTAGAATTAATATTTTTTATAAAGTTTATTAATTTCTTTAAAAAAAGGTAAATACAACAATAAATAA
The DNA here is from genome assembly GCF_001266775.1 of Austrofundulus limnaeus. Lineage (NCBI taxonomy): Eukaryota > Metazoa > Chordata > Actinopteri > Cyprinodontiformes > Rivulidae > Austrofundulus > Austrofundulus limnaeus. Next base: position 4,054 of record NW_013954478.1, on the reverse strand, counting down.
AATCACAAATCAAATAAAATACAACAGACAGGACAAATCTTATATCTGCCTCTTTCCAAAAAAATAATTCAAACAAAAATAATTTTCAAATCATAGAAACAAAAGAAACAAAAACGTTCACTCCTTCATGAGCAACAGTTCATATCAATACAAATTATACTATTTCATATTTTTTCTACAAACTGACTGATCGTTGTCTTAAACACATTAATCTGTATTTTTCATATCTCCAGATTATTCCATAATCTCATTCCTTGGATTGAAGAACCTGTTCCTTCAAACTGGTTCTAAATTTAGGTTTTATGAGCATCTCTGTCTGCTCTCTCTGTTAACAAAATGTAGTTTGATGTTTGAAGGTAATGTGTTTTTATGAGCACTAAACATAACAGATAAAATACTATAATCAAACAAAGCATATGACTGTGATGTTTTCTGATGATAATTCTTAGAGTTTTTCTGTAAAATAATATATATTAGAATATTAGAGTCAAATATTAGTTAGTTGTGGTTCTGAGGCAGTTCTAACTGGATCCTGTCTTCAGGACCGACTTCGACCCAATAGGAGCTCTGAGGTGATGAAAGGAACGTGATTGGTCCAGAAATAGACATGAGGTAATTGGTAGATCAGTATAAGAGATCTCCATCACCTGCTCTAGAACTATATTAGCATAGCTGCTGCATTAGCATGACTGCCTGCTACATTAGCATGGTTGTTTAATTAGCATAGCTGCTACAGTAGTAGGGGTGTAGGAAAATATTGATACACCAATATATATTGATATTTCATTTCTCAATACTGTATCAATTTTTTAACTAAGGTTTAAAATGTCAGCTTTCCTGCCAGCAGTTCATTTTAATGTTGTAGTTCAGCCTCTGACCACTAGTTGGCAGCAGTGAGCCAGACATTTGGCTCCTCTGCTCCTGAGGAGCCAGAGAGTAAGGGTAGCATTAGCATGGTGAGTGAACATTTGTTTGTATTTTAAGTCAAAATGAAATGTCTCGTCTGGGGTGCTCTTTTTCAGACTGTAGTCAGCCGTCACGTGACGAAGGCAGGAGACATGCGTCTTAGCACCTCGAGCTTAGGGGGTGTTGTGCGAAATTCAGTTCCCCTGTGAAAATCTGTCCCCCTGTGTCTGGAGGGCACACTGCAGCCAGAGAGGCAGATCTGACTATTTTCACAGCACTTCTGATGAATGTCTCGTTAAAAGGACTCACATAATCTTGTCAAGGTAACTTTCAGTTTAATCATCAGCTGCTGTTAAAAAAACTCTAAAATGAATAAATAAATAAACCTGGCCTTTTTTAAATCACAGGATGAGTCCTTATCGGTCCTTTTCCAACTTTTCTCATGTTGTCTTTAGCCTCACTATTTATCAGTCAGACACCAAACACTGTCTTACAAAACATTGGACCTCATGTAAGAACATGTTCGTATTCTTATCCTAAATTTCTCTTCCTTTTGTTCGTACAAAGGGTTCGTACGAACATCTCACGTCAGATTCAACAAACTCTTCTATCTTCAGGAAAAGTGTGTAAATGAGCTGCGTAAATTCACCTGTTCGTATCCAGCTGCTCGTGCACGTGAGAGGAGATTAGCATCATTACCACCCCAAAAACACCATATAAGGCTATGTTTCCTGCCTCAGGTCAGCTGTGGAATAAAAAGAGCTGCTAAAAGTCCCCGCACGCGCAGTCGCAGGTGGTCTCAGTTGTGGTTCTGAAATAAGCATTTTAAAATGTTTTCAAAATAAGTCT
>NW_013954478.1:0-2004 GCF_001266775.1 Austrofundulus limnaeus | reverse complement strand
GACTGCTGGTAAAATATACGACAGGTCTGGACCACTCCTGAATTTTGTTCGTATCTGAAAAACATCTTAGAATATGAAAACATTGGTGAATGTCACAAATTCTCCTAAATCACTCGTACGCACAACTTAAGAACAAATCTGTGCGTACGAACGGTTCTTGCACGAGGCCCATTGTGTGTATTTATAATTTTTTTATTGCTGATACAAGAACCAAATATTTCAGCTGTTTAAAATAATCTGTTCCTCCTCTGTAACATGGAAACAAAAATAATTTACCTCCAAGTCTTTAACTGTGTTAATTCCTCTCATCATGAACAACAAATCCTGAAGATTTGGGAAAGTTTGCTCTTTATTTGCCAAAGTTACCTGATGGAACCAAATATTATTTAGGCTTGTAAGCTACAGTTTGCACTGTTTCAATGAAAGAAAACAAATTTTCTCACTGCATCACCTTTAATGATCTGTTATTACTGTGGACTGAACTGGTTTTAATCGGACCTGATGTTTGATTTAGGTGCAAAACCAAACATCATGATTCTTGCATCTGTTCCACGTTCTGCTAAGAACCAGTTAAAAACTTTTGTATTTATTATTTACAATCAGTTTCAGAGGATTTGTCTTTTTGTCTTTGAGCTTAAATAATTTGAGATGGTGTTTGATTTGAGCAGACGTTTGGTTCTGTTGGTTCTCACAGCTCCTCAGCTGTTTGTTGATCTAACCTGGAGCAGAGGACGGTGATCTCCAACTGCAGGTGGCGCTGCAGACACATTTTTATTTTTGTTTAAACTGAATCAAAGAGATAAATCTCAGCTCATTTCTGTATTTAGTAGAAATAAACAAATACACGTTTAAAACCCTGCTGCTGTCAAACTGATGAGGTCAAAGTTCAGTTTTACTTCCTGTACAGACAAATCTTTAACATGGATAATTATAGTTTTACTTCCTGTACAGACAAATCTTTAACATGAATAATTATAGTTTTACTAACTGTACAGACAAAACTTTAACATTAATAATTATAGTTTTACTAACTCAAAAACAAATCTTTAACATGAATAATTATAGTTTTACTTCCTGTACAGACAAATCTTTAACATGNTTAACATTAATAATTATAGTTTTACTAACTCAAAAACAAATCTTTAACATGAATAATTATAGTTTTACTTCCTGTACAGACAAATCTTTAACATGGGTATTTTATCAGTTTTACTTTGATGGGGCAGTTTTTATTTAGCTGTAAAGTTTTATTTTGAAGGATTGTCAGAGCGTAGCTCAGCTTCCTGTCTGCGTCATGCGTGTGGTCGGGTCTGAATCTAGGTGGGTCGATTATTCATGCTCCTCCCCCCACGCCTGACTGAAGCTGAGGGAGGTGTCACAGGGAGGAGGCAGGGAGGGAAGACCCAGGGATGATGATGATGAAGAGGAGCGTTGCTGTGTTTTAGTGTTGGAGCACAGGGATCAAACAGACCCTTCAACATTTATTCACCCTCCTCTTCCTCCTCCTCTGTCGATGAGGAAGATGTTCACTCATCGGCCCCGGCAGGAGTTCACCTCCAAGGCCTTAAACCCGCCACCGCTCGATGTCAGCCTGCAGGAGTCCATAGCTCGTCTGCAGCGTCAGCACGCCGTGGAGCTCCCCCGACAGCTGCTGCAGTCGGACCCCCCGCTGGTTCAGGCCTCCCTGTCCACCTTCACCTCCTGCACCATGCCCGCCTCCTTCAGAGCTCGCAGCCGCTTCCTGAACCTCCGGGACAGCGTCAAGAAAAGCCCCACCAAGAGCACGGCCAAGGTGGTCAGCAGCAGGACGGAAGTGCCCTGGGTACCGTTCGTTTTCACTCAGGTACTTCAGTTTATAACGAGCCGAAACATCATAACTATGAGCTGAAACATCTTAGCTACGAGCCGAAACATCGTAACTATGAGCTGAAACATCTTAGCTACGAGCCGAAACATCGTAACTATGAGCTGAAACATCTTAGCTACAAGTCAAAACATCCTAAC
>NW_013954477.1:28363-28851 GCF_001266775.1 Austrofundulus limnaeus | reverse complement strand
GGGTTTAGGCATGTTGTCTGCGAGACCGTCCAACAAGCCCCAGGGTACCTCAGTAAATGAGATAATTATCTTTTATCTGCTATGTTGTGACGGGAGATTATGGTTCAAATTTACGATTGTTAAGGAGACAATACAACAAGAGGCTGCGCTTTTGAAAGTGGTAAGGGGGTCTCCAACATATGAGAGAACTCCCACAATGTCACAATCCCTCACGGTTCAGGCTCAAGGTCTTAAAGAATAAACGGAAAAGGGTGAGAATGGGAGCATTTTACATTAAAATATGATTATACAAATCCAATAATGACAATATTGATGATATGATAGAGAAAATTGTATATCTTGTTTGGGCTTCAGAGTGATTAAAGATGGAACAGGCTACAATAGATAAGCTTAGTGAGCATAAACAGGCTGAAAATTGTATTGTTTAGTTTTGGTTTATAAATAGGGAAGAAAATGTATTTTTGTGTAATTAATGAGAAGGTTCTATT
>NW_013954477.1:17440-27363 GCF_001266775.1 Austrofundulus limnaeus | reverse complement strand
TATATATATATATATGACATTGGTGAACACAATAGTGAAGATATCACAATGTTTTCCATAAAGTCAAGTTGTTACACATTTGACTGAGACTGCAAATACATTTGAAACTTAAATCCAAAAACGTAAAAAAGAAAAAGATTATTTTTGAGTCTTTTTTATTGGTTGATCCTTGCGTATTGATTAGTTTACCTGAATGCCTGCTCACTGCACAGCTTGTACAGCTAGTAATCCTAGGTGAAGAGTCACAAAGGATGGCAGAGCTGCATACTATGCTACGTTTATCTGAACTGCAGCTTTAGCTTGAGATCCATACAGCCTCATGCTTAGGAGTATGCATTGCACCTTTAGGCATTATTTAATATTGATAATGTGGTTACTTTCGTCTGAGTAAAGGAACAGCCAATCAAAACAACTGGCTCTGGCCTGTTTCACTTGATTGGCAGTAATTTTGTTGAAAGTACTGCTGGGTTGCAGTCACATGACCTGGCTAGCGCAGACGAGATATCATGAAAAACTATGTGTACAATCATGATATGATCCATATTGTCTTAATAAAAAAGATGTAATAAAATCTGGAYGATCGACATAAACTATCTGGTGCTGCAGGCCTCATATTAGACGARGAGCCAGAAAGCTTTCAAAAGCCTTGAAGCTACAATTATTTTGTTTGAGATTGGATCAACCATTTGGGATCCAAACAAGTTTTAAARGGCTCGACTTGTTTCTGCCCAGGTGAGTTGTGCTATTTGAAGTAATTAGCCTATCATAACAATGCTATCGCTAACGCTAACAATGAGTTAAACCGTTTTTTCTATGTGCTTCTGCACCTCCTGCTTTTCTGTAAGTTTTGTTTTAAATTAACTCCCTTGTGACACACTGTTTTCAGAACAAAAAAAAATCTTTAAAATTTTTCTTGATTAGAGCAGCTACAACAACCATACACGGCACAGAATTTAGGCATTTTGACGCTGAATCAACAGAGACGTGGCTGTGTTTACTTCCTGCCCCCATCATTTCATGACGTCAATACTAAGTCATTTGCAGCCCAGCAATTAGGAAATGAATAAGCCAGTGGGATAAACAAAATTACGAAATAAAAGATGACTCTGAAAAATACATTTTGGAACTAAATAATCTCTATTATTGGAGTGGGGGATCATATTGAAATAATGTTGTATATTAATAAGCATATTTTTAAAAGACATTGACAGTTTTTATAATAATGGTCTTAGATGTGTATAAGCATTCAGTTATTTCACAATTATTGTCAAATTATCTATTATTCCTTCATATAGATATGTATTTAATAATGTTTTATTTATAATATTATTATTTATTTCATTATGAACACMTTGGTGTTCCATAAAAGACAACAAAGAAGTCAATCTAAAGGTCTCATTCACAAGTTGAATAATGTTAACTTTTATAATTCAAATAAATCAGTTCTTTGGAATGAAAGAAAATTGCGCCTATCCAAAAAGTGCAAATGCATCTAAAGTTTGAACTTAGGAAGACYTGGACAGGAAGCAGAAATGTCAACTTTATGAAAAGACACATAACAGAATGCAAACYCAACATGTCCAGAAACAGCGTCAAAAAAGCCGTTACCCCATGAAACCAATAAAATGAACCACAAGGTTTCACCAAAGCAAAAAGTCTTGACAAACAGCTAAGAATAGTTAGCACTGATGAAGCTGAAGAGCTGTGATAATTACTAAATGAAACCAAGTGGGAGTTGAGGAGAGATAAACCACAAACATGACCAAACTAGACTCAACTTTGACAAACACTTTCAATGCAAGTTTCTATAGACTGTCGAGGTACTATTACTTCCTTTTTCWGCCTGGCAGCTGTCACAGAAATTTCACTCTGAATATGACCGTCAAACAATATGATGTGAGAAATGCTYATAATACAATCCTTTTTATGAGGAAAAAGCCAGCTTTGTTGCTTTGTTTTCTTAAAAATTGAAGCTTTTGGTCCAATTTTTATGTATTYTTTTGTTCTCACTTAATGTAAAATGAGGATTAGGTGGACTGACACTTAGAGATTAAACATTAATCAAGTTTTTCCTAGATAATTTTAGATCATGGAGAAACCTCATGCATTAGATTGAAGGGGAAAGTTTTGTTTGGCAGGTCAAACAAAAAGTGAGTCAGATTTATAATGGAACTGATCTGTAAGGCTCAGGACAAAAGGCAGCTTCTTATTCGTCATCATCACTGTGCCTTTGGGGACGTTCAGCTCTGGACAGTTTGGCCGATTTCACTGGAATTTTAAAAGGATTCATTTTTCAYTGAAAGGTGACTTCAGGAATGTGTTCAGAATCCAGTATTCAGTTATGTTTAAACATCCAAAGAAAATTAATCAGTTTTTAGAACAAATTTCTAGTTGTTGAAGATCAACCATGAATATTCATTGCATATGTTAAATACATGAATTTGTATATTCGTTGGAAACTGACTCGAGAGTTTCGAATCATGACTTAGAACTTCCTGCTCGTTCTCGATCGATGGTAGTGTTTAGTATCAACTCAGGGTGCAGGCAGACACAAGTAGCTCGAGAAATAAAAATAAAATAATAAAGCGATGTGGCAGCAAAACTCACACAAAAATTTAAAAAAACACAGGACAGCTCAAAGAAACAGAAGGAGGCCCTGAGACTGATCGCAAAACCCTTGCAATGATCTGCGGAGGTGCTGGTGGTTGCAGGAAACCGGTTATGGAACAGAGGCAACAATGTATTGGAAACAGCTGACCTAATTGAAGAACTGAGAACAGGTGAGGGAGGCTGGCTGAGAACAGAGGAAACTTGCTGRGTTCCAGTAGTCCTGGGAAGTGGTAATTTTCCAGTTCCCGTTGGTAGATTTAAACTGGAACGCCCCAACCAGTGGTAATATTCCACTCGTAAAGTGGAAGAAATGCAACTGCCCCCAGTTTCGATTTCAAGATGGCGACTACTCGCCGCTTTAGAAAGTTAACTCCGTAACTTTTACCATTAACTATCTTGCTTAATTTTTTTGTGCATGTTTCATCACTCGCACAAGTAGTGTGTTTTCTGTGCAATGCTGCAAGGGTTAAAATCAATGTTTATTTGCATGACGTACATAGTAGAGCTCTCTTTTTGTCATTGTTTACATTGTAGCAGTGTTGTAGCTAGCGGCAACAATGCAATCGCCTGTCGGCTAACTGGAATGTAGTTTCATGGTTTGTTGGGAAATGACGTCACTACCAGTTCCCGGAATATGATGTAAACAGAACGCAGCAACTGACTGAGGACAGGGAACACAAGAGAACAGAWACACACGATCCTGATACTGACTCCACAGAGCAGAGGTGTCTCATTCATTTTCACCGAGGGCCACATGAGCATCATGGTGGCCCTTAAAAGGKCAGTTGCAATTAACTTCAAGGTTTCATGATTGACTTCAACTAAAAATGAAATATCACATTCCTCGTTTCATTGCTACAGTTGAGAATCAGTAAAAAACAATAACTGAGCTGCATAGAAACTGTGTTTTTTACACGTTCTTTAATAAACATTGAAAACCACTGAATGTGAAATAAATACTACAAAAATACTAGTAAAAGTAAAAGGAACAGAGTTTTACTCACTGTTGAGTTGTGGTGAGTAGCTACCATCTTGAATTCTGAACTCTCTCGTGTTTTGACTGGGAATTCCCACTGGTCGGGGTGTTCCCGTTTAAATTTACAACTTGTAAGAGGGCTGCAGTGAAAGCAGTTGGCAAAAAAATCAAGGATATGGTTATTTTACTTAAAATTTCGCCYGCTTTTGAACCCACTTTCACCTCGTGGTGGGATGCCGTCATTTTGCAGGTAAAATAACTGAACTACAGACAACCACGTCTTCCAGCGTGTCCTGGATCTCCCATGGGGTCTTCTCTGAATTGGACATGTCTTGGAATCCTTACCAGATGCCCAAACCACTTCAACTGGCTCCTCTCGATGTGGAGGAGCAGCAAGCTTCTCGGCCTATTTCTAAAGTTTTCAGGATTTTTCACTAGTTTTGACCACTTAAACTCATTATTTGGATGCATTTTTATATCTTTGTTATTAAAGTTTGGATGGCAAAGAACGAGAAAGGCCATTGCATTCTAGTGTTTCRGGCCTTTGAGGTTAGGGCTAAATGCTGTATCAAAAAATAGTGTATATGACCATCATTAAGCAGGATTTGGTTTAATCTGCGGGATAGGAGGAGAATCATTCGCCCACAAGAAACAACCTGTTTCCCCACATGTGACCACACTGACCCATATTGGTCCATACACAGCAAGCCAGCATTACTAATGCAAAACACTGTTTTTTCTACGTGAAAAGGAAGTGATACACAACTAAAGCAAGACATGATTCTTTTTTTCTGTAGAAGCTACATTGAATGTAAAGGAAGGTGTGATGAAAACACGAACACATCCTGTATATACGCTCCAGCTTCCTGTGAGGTGATGATGCTTGTTTTTAGCAATGCAGAAAAAAAATTCACATTTTACAAAATGTATAATTCACCCACTCATGTTTGCGTTTTGAAGTCCTCCGCAATGCTGACCCCGGTGCTTGACCCGACCTCTGAAGACGGTGACACCAGCCCAACCCTGATGAAGATGGACTACTTCTAAGAGGCGATTATGTCCGCAAATCCGTCATCGTCCTCACCTGAAAGACGAGGAGGCAGACGCAGGAAGAGGGGCAGACAGAGACGGGGAGAGAAGTGGTCTCTGTGGCGACGATGACGAGATCAAGGGCTCCGTCCTCACCTGAGCCAGTCGCTGCACCTTCAGTCACCCTTGGCCAAACGTCCACAGCTGAACACCACAAGGGGAGGGGAGAAAAAGGTCAGCCAGGGGCCATGGGGTCCCACCTTGGGGCAAAGCTGTCCTCAATCCCTTTATGCACACACAGACACACACACTATTCCCATCCTCATCCCTTGTGCCCTCTTGACCTCACTATTAAAACACAGGAGCAAATCTCCCGATTGGTCACAGCGGCTCAGAAACAAATGATGCCAAATACCTGACTTCTGTATGGCCTTCTGTGCAAGGAGGCAGGAGAGGGCTGCAGCCATGTTGGACATTCCAGCAGTAAGGTTTCAATATGGAAAAGYTAGTTTTAGAGGGTTGTGGAGCCTGCTGGATGATAACTCATGGAAATAAGACAGAAAAGTATCTGACCAACAAATATCTGGTAGCAAATGAGACCAAACTTGTTCCACTTTCATAAAACTTGATGAAGGTTACATTTTTTTTTTTTTTTTGCTTTGCTTCCTAAACTCCTCCTTTTCGTGATTTTGTGTGCTTTTATTCTGAAAACATCCACCACCTCTTTTTGGTTTCGAAAAAGATGCTGCTGTCATTTCTTCATAAGACGTTSATTAAATTACCAATTAGTCACTAGTTGCTGTTTCGCAGCCACCTCAAAGTTATCTGGAAAACACCCACGTTATTAAAAAAAATGTCTCTTCTCACATCAGGGTTTGATTAAAGCCAGCGAGGCCACATGAGCTGACCTGCATGGAAGAGGGAAAGCAAAGCGAGGCAGAGCTGACGACAGCAGTTGTGTGTAGACTTGTTTGTTAAAACGAAGAGGACGCCTCTTGTGAATTCCTGGTATGGTAATGTGGAGAAAGGTTTTGAAACTCTTTCTGGGGGCAGTTTAGTTTTATTCTGGAACCTAAATTGCAAATGGTTCGAATAAGTTCCTTTGATGGCACTCTGGCTCTACGTGTGCAGCTTTCCTTTTTTTCTTATTTTTTGACTTTGTCTCCCTGCAGTTCAGACGTATTGTGTTGCTGCCCGTCTGTTTTTACTTTTAGCRGTAAAAACCTGGAGATTTTTCACTTCGACTGCTGTGGGAACATCAACGACCATTGTAGGCGTGGAGGAAGCTCCATTCACATTGCGGTTTAAAAGAGTGATTGAAAGCAACAAATAGTTCCTCTTTTCTTCCCAACTGAAGACTCAATAAGTCTTGAGCAGGYGAGGTGACATGGGGCTACAGATGAAGTCCTGCAGCTCAGTTTTTAAGAATGATTTGCAGCTGTGATCAGACTCTATTTTTTATTTTATGTTTTGCATGCTGCTGTATTTCTGCTCAAATAGAACGAGACAAAAGCCTCTTTAACCCAGCCGTTCCTGCGCGGCCTGCCCCCYTCTGATTTGTTCCTCCATCGCTACTGTTTATTTCTTCTCTTCCTGTTTGTGTTCAACTGACCACGAGAGTGGTTCCTGTGAAGGCTGAGCGAATCAAAAAAAAAATTTCTAAGTAAAAAGGAGCAAGAGAATTCAGCAACGCGTCTGTACGTTGTGGTCGCTGTGGGCAGGCGAGTGGGTGTGTGTGTGCAGTGTGAAGGAGATCACACAGCTCTGAAAAAGCAACAGAAAAGAAAAGTTCTCGACCACAGTGCTAACATGTCAACAGAGATTTAAACTAGTTTATTATTTTCAAAGAAGAAAAAAAATATTACGAAACAAAAAAAAAAAGAGCAGTCATATTTTACACTAGTGATTATTATTAAATTTTTTACAACCATTCAGTCTGCATAACATAAAGAAATAATTCTACATCTTTGTTTCTTTCGTATTTTTGGTACTCTGATTTATACATACAAATAACAAATACAGGAACTTTTCACAATGCATATAATCTGTGGGCAGAAAGGAAAAAAGTCTTTCAGGTGATCCATTATGTGTGTGTTTGTGTGCGAGTGTGTGCGTGTGTGCGTGTGTGCGCTTCAACACAAACCAATTGCCCGAGACCTATAGCACATCCAAAAAGGAAACAAAACGAAGAAAAGTAAAGAAGAGAGACACGTCGGCAGGCCAGAGGCGCCGACTCTCTGCGAACTTAATGCAACACATTTCATGCAGGCAAAATCCAAGGCCTGCCCTGTTTTTCAAAAGTCTTTCCCCTCTTCACCTCCTCTCTTCCTCTGTTCTTTTCCCTCCTCCAGCGTTTCGAGGCTTCGTTCCCCTCGCTCCTCCGGTGGCAAGGCTCTTCCACCTGCTGCGGCTCGTACCCTTCTTTGTCATTAGCTGCTCAGGGGCATGTTTTAGGTCTTTTTTTTTTCTTACTTAATTAAAAAGTCTTCATTAAATGTACTGTATTTCATACAATTTGTACAAATATGTTCAGCTTCTTCTCAGGAAGAGAAAGGAAGAAAAAAAAAGAGAGGAGCTAGGAGGGATTTCCTGTTACACAGGTGTTCGGGGAGGAGAGGTGGTTTTAAGGGAGAGGGCGTCAGAAAGTTCTGGTAATGTCTGTTCTGGTGGGAGAATGGCTTTTTGTACACAAATGGAGCTACTTCTCATGTGGAGGACAGCCTCGAGGGTGACGGCGAAGAGAAATGTCCGCTTTTCTCCTGGGTCGGTGGGAARCAAATGAGTCTTTTCCCCGACCAAGGAGGTCAGTGCGCCACAGTCAAGTCAAGTCTGCAAAGCATTTACATCGCAGAGGTACACTTGGAGTTTTATTTAAAAAAAATAACATACAGCTGAGGAGAAAAAGGGGCCCGCCGTTCTCTCGCCGGGTCTCGGCGGCCAGACGGGGAGGTGGGGGGAGTCGGATCGAAACCAAGGAGGAGTCTTTTGGGACGTGGAAGCAGGTCTGCAGAGGTACCGAAGGGTGTGGCAGTAGGGGCTCGGGGAGCCTTAGCCCATGGCTGTGACCATACTGGAGGGGTGGTGYGGGGCAAACGGGAGGCTTGAAGATGGGTGCATGGGTGTGGGGGTGGTCAGCATGTGGCCGGAGTGCGAGAAGGGAGGGAAGGAGGACATGTGGCGGGACAGGGCGGCGGGGCTGAAGGAGCTGCTCTTGTCCATCAGGCTCTTGGAGAAGTCGTCCATGTTGTCTTGGGACTTTTTGCTCTTCTTGGACTTACTCGACATCTTCCTGTTCCTGGTCTGGATGCCTTCCTTCTTCATGGTCAGAGGTCGGTTGATCTGCTCTCAAAAGAAGACAAGAAAGACGGGAGATTAGTATTTTATCTTTAAAGACAATCAATACTTTGATTGAAAACATGCCTTTGAATAAGAAATGTTTTGGCTTAAAAAWGGGATTTGACATTTCTTGAGCTGCATATTTTGAGGGTTGGATAGACATWCAAATATGTAATGGAGTCCCATTTAAAGAATCCCAGAACAGAAGATTGCTGTTGTGTGTTTGGATTTAAATTTTGATTTCCTTAAAGCTGCACTGAAGCTGGACGCCAGAATGAAYAAAAAAAGCGGGGGTTATAGAAAGACGAAGTGGGATGAAGGAAAGATGTGCACGGAGCAGAAATGGAAACGGCCTGCCAGCTAATGTGCAGCCAGTCAAGCARGCAGACACATGGCCACGACGAGCACCGCCGTCTGCCAAGTCCTTCTCTTCACCATCCTCCACCAGCGCTCGGCCACCTCTTGGCCAAAATGGCTCCAGCTGCCATATTACAGCACAGGTTCAGGCGGGAGCAGACGATGGAATTCAAGGCTGGATTATGCCGAGCGAAGCCGACTGGAATCCTTCTCTCTCTCTCTTATTTTTTATTTGCTGACTCTTAAAACGGAGTCCACGTTGTTTAGCGAAGGGCCAAGGTTGTTCTTTCAGCTGGAGAGACTTTCTCCAGCTCTGAACCAGGCTACACCTCCTCGCAGCCAGTTAGGCCTGCGCTCTTTGATGCTTAGATGTCTTGCAGAGGAAGCCCCAGGCCTTCCGGCCTGCGCTCGGCCGCCGCCCCCTCAACATCAAACAAAAGCCAAATCAAAATGCTGAAGTCAATGACCACCAAAGAGAAGTCAGCGCAGACTCTCACATCCTGCCTCCCAACGCCAACCACACAAAACTTCAGCCTGTACAAAGGTGTCAAAGCTCATTCACCAAGAAAGCCCCTGTTTTACTCTACAGAAGCTGATTCAGGTTTAACACGTTTCTTTTTGTGGTGACGTTTACTGCTTTCTTTCTGATACGCAAAACGRGTCAAGTGTTGTAGGACAACAGCACCCTCCGACCTGCCAAACTTTCTACCAAAGAAACGAGGGGCGCAAGCCTGAACAGAAGTCAGGATTTACCAAAATAAACTCATTGTACAATTACATGGAGGTCGGGGGTTGGTTCAGATGCTGATGTGAAGCTGGGAAATATTATTCTTCTCTGTGTTTAACCTCGGTCTCAGTCTGTTTTTGCAGTGGCTAACTATCTGCCAAAAGTAACATGGGAAAATGATTTAAGAATGAGCGCTTGCGTGACAAAGCAGGGCAGCAGGGAAGGATACTCTTCTCCTTCTACTCTGGGTTAGAACTCAATCCGAGAGAGGAGGAAGAGGAGAGGGGAGAAGAAATACCTACATGTGGCCTGAGAGCAGTTAGCCCGGCTTATTATTATTATTAGTTTTAGCTACAATGACTTGTTTGATTAGAAGTGACAGCTTTGTGCACAGGAGAGGAGAGATAAACGAGTCCCTGGGGTTTTCAGATGGAGTCGGGGAAATGATGTGGTGAGGCACCAAGCWGCCCAAAACGAATCAGGCGGATTGGTGGTCAGAAGGGGGGGAAAACTCAAAAGTCCCCGGTGCGCAAAAGGGCTCGAAATACCAAGGAAAGGGAAAAAAAAGTCAGCTTGGAAATTAATCAAATTTTAATTAATATTCCAAAGCAAAGCGAGCTTCTACATTTTAGATTACAGCCAATGGAGTCACATTAATTCTGGAGTTTTAAGTTATCTCCGTGGCCCTGAAAATTCTCTGCAGGGACGAGTCAGATGAAATATTCAGAGGGAAGCGGGGTGATGGAGGGGGGCTGCCCAGCAGGATGGAAGAATGAGATGAAGACATAAAAATTCAAGAGAAACCTTTAAGGAGGGAGGTGTGTGTGTGTGTGTGTGTGTGTGTGTGTGTGTGTGTGTGTGTGTGTGTGTGTGTGTGTGTGTGTGTGT
>NW_013954477.1:3675-16440 GCF_001266775.1 Austrofundulus limnaeus | reverse complement strand
GTGTGTGTGTGTGTGTGTGTGTGTGTGTACGTTTTTGCTACATCTTGGGAACCATTTTCCAGAAAAAGGCAGCCTTGTGTTGACTGAATATGCATTGTGCGGACCAATGCCCCGTCCCCACGAGTATGGATGTTAATTCCGGGTGGGGGGTGTGGGGTAGGATTAGGACCAAGGTGTGAATTGAGCTTAGGTTAGTTAAACGGTCAGGTGTGTACTTGTGAGTTTAATTTTAGGGTARATGGTCAGGTTTAGGCTATAAAATTACCAGAAAATGAATGGAAGTCAATCGGTAGTCCCCACGGGGATATAAAAATGAACCTGTGTGTGTGTGCACTTGAACTGACCCTTGACTTTGTACCTCCAAGTAAACTCTGGCACTAGAAAAGGAACTTTATGGCTTAAATTAGTGTTGCTCCAACATACAGGATGTTTTTACTGCACTGCTTTTAACTTTCCACCAAATAACAAATCATTACTGCTTTCTGTAAGTTTTATTCTTATATACTGAATCATCTGGTCAATTTATTTTGATCCTTACAACACAAATTTAGTTTATTTTCAGTAACAGATAATAATTAATAGATTAAAGCTAAACATTTGAAAGCATTTAAAAGAAATATTATTTCAAATAACTAAAATCCAACAAAGTTGTTAGAAAATATTTCTAATTATACTACAGTAAATGCATTAATTTTCAGCTTAAGTTCTGAGTTATCTAAAGTTTAAAGTTCTATAACTGTATCTTTTTTAAACTGAAACATAATAAATGTTTATTCTTCCTTCAAAATTCTCAAACGTATGGAGCCCGCGAGGGGACACGGGAGATTATTTTTCTTTTGCGTTCCCACGCAATAGTATTGCGTTACCTCGCAATACCTTTTGCGTTCCTTCGCAAAAGTCGTTTATCACTGTTGTGCCCGCCGGTTTATTAACAAACTCACATGTTCACCATTAGCGAGTTAGCCTACTGCTTTAATTCAGCTTCAGAATGAATATATCACTCAACTACGCATGGAAGTATGTCATATGCCAATATTTTAACACAGTGCAGCCATGCAACATCAATGTCAATTTCACGAACTTGTGGTGACACATCCTGTTTTGGTAACCGGATATTTCAAAATAAAAGTCTGATTTAATGCAGTTCATATTCAAAACAAACTTTTGCGTGGGAACGCAAAACAATATTGTGAGGGAACGCAAAATTATTGCGTGGGAACGCAAAAGGGAAAAAGATCCCCCATGTCCCCTCACGGGCTCCTTACAAACGTCACTGGCAGTGATGTATGATCAATATGTGCTATATAAATACATTATATCACAACCTCATGTAACTAACCTATAATGAGAAAGTCCATCTCATAAGAGCATTATTCAATGAGCAGATGCAACTTGTTGAGTAACAGGAACATATGCTTCATCCTGTTCAGTTTCTGTCAACAGAGTTAATCTCTGCAGCAAAGCAACAGGTTTGTTTGAAAGTGGTGGTTTGTGTCAACTAGGATTAGAGGACAAACTTGTTGCTATTCTGTTGAAAATGTCCTTTTAGTGGGAGTGCTGTGAAATAGAAGACAAGTTACATCATCAAGGAGGTCAGTAGGTGTTACAGAAACACAACCATGTCCTGGTGAAACAACAAGGTACTTTTCCAAAGCAGTTACAACAAAGCACAAGCAAATAATCAAAGTATAAGAAACACATCAGGTCTGATAAAACAAGGCTGATGAACAGGATCTGAAAGTCTGAAATGGAGCAAAAAGCTGAAACAGGACCTGAGGGATGCACCGTCTTTCATCTGAACAGAATGTCAGGTTTTCAGCTAACAGCTTTTTAAGAATCATCTTGATGCTAAAATAATACTTTATGTGTCAAACTGTGTTATCTTTAACTTTTTTAATAAGTTCAATAAAAAAGGGGCAACAAGTTCCCACATAGCAGCTAGGTGTGGGCCAGATCTGTCTCTGCTGACTGAATGCTGCTGGTGTGACAAGTGGTTTGTCAACCAGGTCTGGAAATGCTGGTGCTGTTTTCATGATGAAAAGCCACAACTGACCCAGTCGTGGTTTGGTTTATGTGGTGCTGGCCCATGCATGGCACCACATCTGGGCCACCAAAGGGCCATCATTCTTTCCGGGATCAGTGTCGAGTGTTAGAGCAACTGGACCAGACAAATGTTACTATGTTGGTTGTGTCTTTGTGAAAGGCTGTTGTTAACAAAACACCTATCAAACACTGGTTCTTTAAGTTTTGCATTTTTCCACGTATGTTGGCATTTTTTAAAAACAGAATGTGAAAACAATCCAGTTTAAGGTACGCAGCTTTGACGTACATTTAACGTGTGTTCCCTTTGTTTCATCTGTATTGTAAGGAAGTTTAGCGGAGTTAGATAACATAAACATTAACACTGAATTTAAAAACACAAGAAGGTATGCAGACCTAAAAATGATGCAATTACAGTAGATAATACAATCCTGCTTTGAAGTTAACAAACAGATGTAGAATGTGCAGTCATTTAAAAGGTTTGCATTTTCTTACTTTGCTTGTGTTTAAGTGTGTTTATGTATTTATGATGTTTTTTTATCGCTCGCCATTGAAATGGTGGGCGATACTGTAATCGCCTCTGTGCGTCTATCTGTGTGAGTGTCTGTTCCCATCTTAATCGCAAGACAATCTGGAAGAATTTTTATTTTTTTGTAATTTACAGGCCAACGTGAATGGACATATACTTAGAGCTAATTACATTTTGGAGTCAATCAAATCCAACCTCAAACTGRCGATGATCTGCATTTGACCTTGGATGCTTTGCCTTTTGAGGGATCTACGATATTTCATAAACATTTATTTTAACTGTAAAATAAAGACTGTAAAAATACTGTAGGCTGTTTAGTTTTTTTATAATTAAAAAATATATATTTTAACACAGACGGAGCCATTTTAATGACACGCAAAGCATTCTGGGTAAATAATGACATGGATAGGTTATCTCAGCTGTATGATAAATAATGCAACTAAATATCAGTGGTAAATAACTGACAAGGTAACTTTCGGAGGTTTCCGCATTCAGATCTAACTTCCTCTGAAATAACTTGCTGCTGTGATAGATGCTACAATTTGAACGATTGTGATTATAGCTAATTCTAAAAGTTCCTATTGAAAATTAATGTGAAGGTGAAAATTGATCAACGTGAATTAAAAAAGAGTCAAGAAAGTGAAGTCAGTTTACACCAAATTGTGTTTTAGTTAAGCTGTAGCTTTTCTGCTGCCGTTCAGCTGTTATGAAATCTATTTGGAAACACCCAACATCGATGTTAAATCCCATGTGGGCATGAGCTGCAGTCAGTTTTTCTGCACTTGAGTGAGATTAACATCAGTAATAATGGAGGAATTGCAGACTGATGTTTGTATTATTCACCTTTTCCAACATCAACYTCATCCTCAGTCCAAACAAAGACTTTTCATGCTTGGGACTGAATTGTGCATATTTCTGTGTCGTTTTAATACAAACTCACAGCACCAGATCAGTGTTGAAACAACAGATTTAACAAGAACATTTCTTGTGTAACTTTTCCCACAATCCACACAGAAAAAATGCTAATGTTTCCAGAAATTAAGATGTAAACAGGGCCGCAGTCTGCCATTATGCAAAAAGGATTTTAGAATAAGAATGTACATCTTTTCACATTTTTTAATTGTGTGAAATGTGTGTGTAGTTTATGAAAATCAACTGTGGAGATTGTGTGAGTAAGAAGCTCCAGTGAGGATGAAGAGCATCCTAATAATGTTTTATAAAACTKTAAGAAACTATATCCTGTAATTGTTGCTGCTTTGATTTCTCTGTTTTCATTTGTATCTCCCAAATCAACCATTTTACTTGCAAACCTGGTCATATATCAGYTTCCCTCTCAGATTTAACGCATGTTTTATTTCACCTGATATTTAATAAACAGAAAAAGATCAGAGGTTAATTTCTTTATTTCTTAAAGTATAAATGTCAACCAGCTCAGACAAAGCGCTTCAGCTAAAAATATTCTCATAACTGGGATAACATCATCCCTATTAGAAATCAGGTCATATAGTCACAAAAAATAGTGAAAATAAATTATCTGAATAACAATATTACTTACAATAACAATATTTATAATAAACAGTGTCAGATTATAAACCATAAACCTTTTTTGTTTTTTTGCTTTGCTTTCTCTCTCTCTCTCTCTCTCTCTCTCTCTCTCTCTCTCTCTCTCTCTCTCTCTCTCTCGTGGAAAAAGTGTCCATGAGCAAAAACAAAATCCCAGCATGTTTTTAAGTAGTAAAGGGTAGTTTTATCGGTCGGGGGACACAACCCTTTGGTCTCACACTTTTACAATATTCACAGTTACAATAAACCTGTTCAACACGTGTTGAACCTCGCTGCAGTCGGTCAGGCTGTCCGTGGGGACAAAACTCAGACATTTTTTGTGTTTATAAGTGCGTGCCTGGCCTGACAGGAAGCCGAATGTTTCTCCATCAGATTTGGTACCTATAGATAATAAAGGAAAAGGCTTCTCTTCTCACAGAAGTATCGGAAAAAAAATTTAAAAGACAATCAAAGTTATAGACACACGTGCCGCATGTCTGAAACACTGTACACACTGGCTTTCATTATGCCCCTTTTTGTGTAATCATGTCTTTAAACATAAGGAAACCCATCCTCTCGGCCCCTCAGCCCATCGCCGTCACCATGTTCGAGTGGTGCGGGTGGCCGAACGACGGGTGTATGGGAGTGGGCGTGGGGAGCATGTGCCCCGTGTGGCCGAAAGGCGGCAAGTGACCCATGGACATGTGGCCCGCCAGGGAGGCGGCGCAGAAGGGGGAGCTCTTGTCGTGCAGACTTTTGGAAAACTCCTCGTAGCTGTCGCAGGCCCGCTTGCTCTTTTTGGACTTGTTGGACATCTTCCGATTACGAGTCTGTATTCCCTCCTTCTTCATGGTGAGGGGCCGGTTCACCTGCGAGGGACAGAATGGGCGAAGAGGTCAGAGACGTTGTTTGAAGGGGTGTTACAGAAGCATGATCAAATGTAAAAACGTGGGAGTTCAGATTAAGAATAACTGAAGCAGATCCATTCCAGGCAGAGAAAAACATCTCTCACTTAAAACCACAACTGCAAATAATCTCCTTGTATCTAAACTAGAGCTGCCACAAACGTTTGTTTTAATAATCGATTAATCACCTATTATTTATTCGATTAGTCGACTAATCAGATCATACGTTAATTGAATATAAAACATACAGTTTTTCACGTCAGAATGCAGCTGCTATTATATAACAACCCATTCTCACTCCCATGTCGTCACATATTGACGCTTTTCCAAGGTTCCCTCTACGTCCGATTTTGACGCGGCGGGTACCCCCGTCACGTCAGTTACTGACGAGATGGGGCGAAATCTGTTGTCATATTTTCAGAAAGTGTAGAAAATGCGCAAAAACTACCGTTTCGAAGCCTGAAATTACCTTTGTTCACTTTAGACATCCTGTCCCTGACCCTAGTACCTAAAATTAACCATTTTTAGAAAATGTAGGAAATTCACGTCAACATGTTCCAAAGCCTGAAATTACCTAATATTCACCATGGACATCCTACCCCTGATCCCAGTACCTAAACTTAACCATTAATCCTGATCCCTCATGTTAACCTCAGACCCCCGACCCAAAGACCCCTGGTGGCGCAACCTGGAAAAGCCGCGGGCGTCAAGGACTGACGYGAGGGGGGTACCCGGCGCGTCAAAATCGGACGTAGAGGGAACCTTGGAAAAGCGTCAATATGTGACGACATGGGAGTGAGAATGTGTAGTATATAACCATGGTTAGATTTTAGCTATATGCTAACTAAAAATAATTGCTGTGGAAGGCAAGTTCTGCTCTGCAGATATTGCACAGGTTTCTCTTTCATTTTCTTAAAATGATCCCACACTTTTGAGCTCCGTTGCTGGGTAGCCATGATACCAGAGCCTGTCTGTATAATGTCTTGTGACGTCCACGGCCTACCCCAGTTACCACTACTGTGCATGTGTGTCAAKGACAGAAAGGCAGATGTGGCAGTGGAAGGTGTCAAAGCAGTTTGGAGAGAAAAACAAAGTAAAGAACAAAAAAAAAGAAAAGAAAACGATTAATCGATTATTAAATTAGTCATCGATTATTTTAATAATCGATTAGTTGTTGATTAATCGATTAATCGTGGCAGCCCTGATCTAAACTAAAATGCTTTTAGGTTTAAAAAAGTTTTAAAAAAATTAAAAAACAAGTGTGTTCCATATTCTCTACTCATAAAATAAATGGAGTTTGACTGATGAGTCTAATATTGGTGATAAAAAGCAATAAACCTCTTTTCATTTTCAGCTGCAGAGCAGAAAGAAGACTTGACTTTTATCAGTATGAAATTCATTTTTGAGTTAAMTGCTTGTGAGCCACTGGTTAATGCTCACTGAGCTACAACATGTGACACTGATCCAGTATAAATCAGTGCTCATRGTAACTATCAAGGATGAAGATGTGTTCAATTATTCAGTCACTCATCTGTTGCCTCATTCAGCAGCTTTCTTTAGAACAGTCAGACTGTAAGTGGACAAGTGCTACTTGTTAATTCAATCATCATCACAAGTATTAGTCTTGATGCTAAAGAGACACTTCAGTCACTCTGTGACCCTGATGGAATTAAACACCACAGAGTCTGAGAGGAGAATGTTTCTCTGTGTTTCTCCTCCACATTCTTCCTTGATGATCAACACTCTACCTACCCCCACGCTGAGGGTCAGAGGTCAGACACTTACGTTGTGCAGCTTATAGTAGAGGCCGCAGGCGTTGCACACCGGGTCGCCATTCGCATTGCGCCGCCAAAGGGTGGTGGTGGTCGTCTGGCAGTTGGCACAACAGGTGCCCGCCCGTCTAGCAGCAGACTGTGAGAGATCGAACAAAGATTCAGCTTTAATCAGTGTGAGAGCAGGAATAAACACTTTCTGCATTTAGAGGTTTATACGTTGGAAACAGAATTTTTCGCTCATGGAGTGGTGTGAAGATCCCATTTAAAAATGTGGACTCCAAAAACAGTAGACACTTGTGGATTGATGCTTGTTCCAAGAGTTCATGAGGAGATTTAAAAGCAAAAGAAAATGGTCAAAATGTCTGATAAAAGTTTGGTTTTACCCAACAACACTGTAACTCATTTACTTTGATGGAAATGACAGACAAACAAAAAAGATTAATCTTTGCTGTCTTTGCAACAAAAACTGTACGGTAATTTTCTTTTCATCACCAGCAAAATAATAACTAATCTTTGCTGTTCTTGATATTTAAGTTGGTTAAGTTTTTTAATCTCTAGAACCTAAATATTAAAATAAGGGATTTTTTATTTATGCAGGGTGTTTTAGTGACCTTTGGTGTTTTTAAATTCAATTTCTGATACATTTTCAACAATAACCTGCACCTAATCATAATGGTAAATGGTAAAAAATGGTAAAAAAAAAAAAGTTCCTTGAGGTTCACATCAGCATCTAAGGTTGACCTATTTATTTCTCTTGTTCTTTTTTTCCCCCTCTCTGCCTCTCCGTCTCTGTGGTGGACGGAAAGCTTGACCACTCAGGACTGAGGTCTGTAGTTAAGAAGCCGCAGGGGTGTGTGTGTGTGTGTGTGTGTGTGTGGGAGGGGGTTATAGTGATGGTGGGGGTGCTGCTGCTTTATCAGGAGCGGTCAGGCATCCGGATAGGAAACAAGTGGAGGTTCTGCTGCTGCAGAGCTGCGAGTCCCGGACCGAGCTGCGCGGAAACCAGAGCTGATATATGACCGTCTCTGTGTTTCTGCAGGCCCGGTTCGTGGCGCAGAAACAAAGTTAGGATCRTTTTGTATGAAGCAGACAAGCTTGTTTTCCTGCCCGTGTTTCAAGGATTTAGTTCTCGGAGGCGACGAGAGTGACTTCTAATRTGTGAGGGAAAAGGAATGCCACCCACCCCACAAAAAAGCATTTTTCTTTTAAAACAATTCAATTTTGACTCATAAAAAACTTGCAAACTTGTGATTTTTGGAGGTTGTTTACATTTTAGCATTATTAAATTTGACTGATTTAACAATGATGTCTGACATCCTGTTGTTTAAATCAAGATGAAAGTATTTATGACCATTTGTGCACATCACTAAATCAGAATAACGCTTTCTGCATCAAGATACAACAGCTGATTTCCTATCAGTTATAATTTGTTGATAAAAAATAAACAAACAAACATAATAAACTACCCAGTTGTTAAATCTAAGCATCCTTTTTAATTCTGACTTTGCAGCATTTTAATGGAATCTGATCATTCTGAGGTTCGGCTTCTTTCACATTTTAAAAAGAAAAAGACCTCCAAAGAACCACTTGAGTGTGATGCTGCAGCTTATTAAGGCATAAAAAGGTCAGCTCAGCTGTTTTAATAGACGCTCCACTGACCCTGCTATCAGTGTCAGTATCAGGAGTAGCTGCAATATTGATAACAACTACAACACAGAGGGCCCCACTCGGCTCACAGCCTGGGCTGCAGGAGCAAAAGGTGAGTGGCAAACACAATTGCCGGAAGCTGATTGGGGAAAATATAACTTTCCAGGAATTGTACCTCCTCCCTTCACCCCTCACCTTATGCTCTTTTTATTTACTGCCCTCCAACAAAACACACAGTCACTCAGCTCCGTCCACAGAAATGGGTGGGTGGGTGGGGGGGGGGACGACTCACCAGTCTGCGTTTGGGTTTGATGAGGGGTCTGTTCTGGCCGTTCATCTTGTGGTACAGGCCGCAGGCGTTGCACAGGTAGTGCCCGGTGTTGTCACGTCTCCACAGAGGCGTGGAGGTGGCCCCACAGTTCACACACTCACGGCCCTCTGAGGGACAACACAAACACAGGAGGTCAGCTGTGTGTCAGAGTTCAACTCGTGTTCATGTGCGGCAGGTTGTTAATTTTATAAGATTCGTCAGTAGTTTTGGATCTTTAATTAGATTAAATATGAATTTTGCAGGTGTGGAAAACGTGCAGTATGGAGATAAATGCTGAAGAGGAGCTTCGCGCATGTTCACAGCATAAACAATCATTATCAGAGCACAACAGAGCCTTTTTTTCAAGTTAATGAAATTAATCTTTTCACTTGAAACTTCAGTAACTCATAAAATAATTACAATGCAAAAAAATGTTTTAGTTTCCAACCACTGAAAAAACAGCACCTTTAGTAATAGGCAGTTTCATGAAAGCATGTTTGAGTTTCTCTGCAAGCATCTTCAGAACTTGATAATCTCTTCTGTAATCAAATAATATGAGAACAGTCTCTAATTTAACAGAGAAGTGACTCTCAAGTGAAATATTTAAGGGTTTTTTTTTTGTTTTTTTTTTTGGGTGGGGGGTCAGACTCAATTTGCTGCAGTCAGCTCAAACTCATTGAAACACAAAGTAAATAGACGTGACTCATGCAGGTTCTGGTCATCAATATTAATATTTTTATTACTAGGAGTTTTTATTTATATATATGTATATATAAGATTTTCGAACCACAGCATGCATTTAGAATGAATCAAAATAAAGTAGAATAAAATCTGTTGTTGCATTGTTAGAACAAAGGTTTAAAAACATTTTTTCCCATGAGAGCTTTGTGGTTCTGTTTCTTTCACATATAGATTTTTACTCTAGATTTTTTTTTGTTTTGTTTGGTTTATTCTTTAAAAAAATATTGTTTTTTTAATTATAAAAATTACTTTTATATCTAAATGTTTCTATTTCTCGTCAAGCTGCAGTAAAGATGCTGAGGTGTTATCAATAAATGAAACAATTTCTTAACTTTTACATTTTTTGGATTACATTAAAAGTCTATGACATTATTTTATTTTATTTTACTTAGATTACTTTTAAACAAAGCGAGACAAGCACATTTTTAAAGAAATACAAAAAGATCTGACTGTTAAATGTGTTATTTAAAACTAGTCTGTGAACAAATCTGTCCCACATCAACAAACGCATCTTTGTACCATGTAAATGTTGAGAACATATTTTAAAATCTAAGATCGTTTATAAAGCCTCTGTGTCCAGTGCAGGCCGAATTATTTATGTTTTATTATTATTATTATTTGATCATGTTGAACTGTTATGTTCGGCTCACCGGTGCAGGAGCGGGCCTTGCCTTTGTGCTTGGAGCTGAAGCCGGGTGGAGAGCCCAGCAGGCTGCCCGGGTGGAACAGACTGCCGCCGTACTCGTGGGCCGCCGGGAGAGAGTAGGGGGCGTAGGTCGGGATGGGGTGGTGGGTGGAGGGTGTCAAGCTGCCCCTCAGCGGAC
Source organism: Austrofundulus limnaeus (assembly GCF_001266775.1). Classification (NCBI taxonomy): domain Eukaryota; kingdom Metazoa; phylum Chordata; class Actinopteri; order Cyprinodontiformes; family Rivulidae; genus Austrofundulus; species Austrofundulus limnaeus. The sequence goes on along the minus strand of NW_013954477.1, from coordinate 6,127 downwards.
TCGACTCCTCCATCTTCATCACCTCAGGTAGGGGCTGGTATTTCAGAGAGTCCTTCTCGTCCATCCTGACGGCTGAGGAGGAGGAGGAGGAGGATGGGGAAGAGGAGTGGGGAGACGCGGCTCCTGGATCCGGGGACACGTCCTTGGGTGGTGTGGGGGGAAACGGGTACAGCTGGGAGCTGCTTTGGGACGGCGGGGACGCGGAGACCGCGCTGGAGCTGCACGGGTACACGGCCGGGAGGGAGCCGGGCGAGGCCGAGCCCGGGTGGTGGTGGTGCAGGGTGGGCTTGCTGAAGGGGCTCACGGCCCAGGGGTTGTGGTGGTGGTGGTGGTGGTGGTGGGCCGACAAGGCTGCTTTCCCTCCGTCCAGCCATGAAAGTCCCGGACTGTGGAGAAGCGGCCGGCAGACCTGAGACCCCGTCAGACGAGCTGCGAATTTTTAAAAAATCATTTATCATCACACTGATTTTGAAAGTTTAAAATAACAAACAAATAAATAAACACGTGTTGATTCATCGGAACCATTGGCTTAAAATAAAAAAAGCTGAATTTATAAATAAAGTGCTCGTGGATTATGTAATTCAGGTTTAAAACATCAGTTATCAGATCTCCTAACATAAAGCCCGCAGCGCACACTAATTTAATAATTTTCAAATTTAGATAAAAGTAAACCGAGTCGAACATAAATCTGACTGTTTTAAGGTTTCACAACAAGAACTGACGCATCAGCTTCGTGTCTGAGCAGCTCTTACTGTGCGCCTGGTTGTAGGACACCCTGGCCCTGGCCGAGTTGTGGTAATAAGGGTTTCCCTGCGAGTCCAGGTGGTTGAAGAAAACATCCACCTCGTCCGGAGGCAGCAGCTGCGCCGCGGGCTCCATGTAGTTGTGGCCCAGGCCGGGATGGTGGTGGGAGTCCGGGTGTTGTCCGTTCAGCACTGCGTGGTGAGGCATCCAGCGGGGCTGATCAGCCGCCACATCCATCATGACGCACCGGCGCGCCTCCTCTTCTTCTTTTTTTAAAAAAAAATAAAACAAATATCCAGGAATTGTTTTTAAATGGAGATCTTCTTTTTTTGCAGCAGGTGGTTATTTAAAGCTTTTCCTTTCTTTTGGACGTGGAGTTTGGCACTGAAAACCTGCGAACAACAAATATCTGTTTAATATTTAAAAAGGAGCAGCCTTTTTTCTCTCGTGCGTAAAAATCAAACCAAATCCAAAAAACTGTTTTGTTCAACAACCGTGTTTTACCTTTTGTTGCCGATGTTTTCCCTGCTTCCCTGCTCTCCGATGTGCAGCTCCTTCTCTGCAGGTCCAGCTTCACAACAGTGTCCGCTGGGACTGAAAACACCAAAGTGTGTGACAGCGCGGGGCCAGGCTTGTTAAGGAGTAAGGGGCGGGGCCTGAATCAAGCTGGACTCAGCCAATTACACTCATGCCTTCATGGGATCTTAGGTAAAAAAAATGTCCAGAATCAAGGAAATATTTATTTCTACTGCACTTATTTTAAATCCAATTCAGCTAATGTTTAATATCCAACAGGGTTATTTAGATTTCATTTATTTATTTTAACTAAAACCCATACAGAAATCGAGTTGAGGATATTTTATTTAATTATAATTTTATTTTATTTTATTTTATTTCATTTTATTTTATTTTAAGACGTGACAATAATCTGCACAAGACTTGCGCACACATGTTTGTTTCATTTCAGATGTTGTTGTCTTGTTTTTATTGCTTGTTTGGATGCTTTAGTGGCGCACAGTTCGCTGCAAGTCTCTTCCTCTGCCTCCCTGTCTCCTTCCGCCTCCTCGCGTGATTGACAGACAATAATTGTGCTGGGTTGCGCGTGCAACCCGGACCCGGGGACGCTGCCGCCTGCTTGACGCCGTCTCCTGACGTCAGAGCATCTAAAAAAAATGAAAGCACCCCCCCGCCCCCCAAAAGAAAAAGATAAGAAAAGAAAAGAAAAAAATCAGCATGGACGTGAAGTTCCCCCATGCAGCTAAGGAACTGGCGTGCGTGTGCGCGCGTACCTACAGTTGTGTGCGTGCGCGCTTGCCCCGGCTCTACTGCAGCAGTCCCAGCGGATGAACTCGAGGAAAGAGGACACTGATATTAACACTGAGGAGGCATCAATAATGCATCAAGTACTAAAGTACTACATGCTGTGATTTCAAAGAGCGATTTAACCCGCTTTTATTTTACTTTATTATTACAGAATCACAGCCAAATAAGATTATTTTCCCCATAAATAATAATCTGATAAATAATATCTGGACAAAATTGATTTAAAATTGATACGGGATAAATATACTGAAATAAAACGAAAATGAAAATCCTAACTATTTGTCTGTCTAAACACCATTTAGGTAAAAGTCTTATTGAGATTTCGAACTATCATTAGATTAAAAAATTTGAAACACAAGTATTCAAAATGATTTAAACCAGCTGA
>NW_013954477.1:2264-2765 GCF_001266775.1 Austrofundulus limnaeus | reverse complement strand
CACCCACCCCCCCTTCAGCCCAATGTTTAGGCTGGAAGTTCAACGTTGTGAGCAAAAAGTCTTCATTCTGTGTATATTTGACAGCATAATCCTGCTTTATTTGTACATTTATCTGCAGAACCCATCAGGCTTTGTTGTGGCCTCTGCTTGATCCTATCTGCACATGTGCCTGCAGAAGAGGAGCCTGGAAAACACTCGCGGCTTTCTGGGGTATTTGAATAATATTTTTAATGAGCTGGTCATTTTGTTAAATACAAACAACAATGACATTATAGGTCACATGCACCTCGTTCCCAAACTCACTTTGTAGATCTTTGTTTGTCATCATGGTTTCAACTGCAGAGCCACAGCTGAAAGAAAGCTTCATTTACAGACATTTATTTATTTGTGTTTTACAGAACCAGTCCTGAAAACCGTTCCTTATCTGTTTTACTTTAAATGTTATTGAAAGCAACGTGTTAGGCTTTCCTTAAATGGAAAATAACATGTTATCAGTTGGAC
>NW_013954477.1:0-1264 GCF_001266775.1 Austrofundulus limnaeus | reverse complement strand
TGTGTGTGTGTGTGTGTGTGTGTGTGTGTGTGTGTGTGTGTGTGTACCTTGTCAGGAGTGAGGAGTGGTAGCCCTTTTGGAGAAAGAAACCTAAACAGGCAAAAAGTCATTTTTGGATTAGTGGAGGATCTTTGCCATTCTGGGACACAACACAAGTCAGAAAACAACCCAGTTCTCATACACCACTATAGAAAATAACTCCTTTGAAATACAATCTTCACCCCCGCCTCCATTGATTATGGGGCAACAAGAGCAAAATGAAATGCTGAAAAATGTTTCCTTTATTTAACTAATTTTCTGAGTGTTAAAATTGTTCCACTAACATTTTATTGTCATTTAGCTCACATTTTGCTTATTTTTACTCAATGTTAAATTTAAATGATAGATTATTGTGTAAATATTAAAACCAAAATCTAAATGTGTAAATCTAAACATAAAAGTTAAATCTTAAATGTTGCAATTAAATGTTGAAGTTTACAATTGTGATCTGGATCACAGCCTTTGCTGTTGGAGATCAGCTATCATTATGACATCATTATCCTGAGACAATAGCAACTGCTAATATTGCTAATGCTGCTAATGCTTCCCTTCCAAGCTGACCTTCAAAGTGCTGGACCACAGGTACCATCCGCATTACACACATGTTGAATTTCAATTTTAAAGACTATCTTCAGTGGTGTAGCGTTAGCAGCTTTAGTGGCGTTACGTCATCATCCTGCAACCAAAGCAAATGCTAATGCTGCTAAAGCTGCTGATTTTAATATTTTAACATTTAAATTTTCAGTGTATTTTATTTTACACTTTGTGCCCCATAATCAATAACATTAATTGTTCATGGTCTTGTTTTCAAATTCATAAAGCTTACTAAAAGAAAGGACACCACGCACAAGCATAAATTGCCTGACTTATTGAATTCTTTTTATTCATTATAAACACAACTCAGGAGCAGCCAAAGAACGTGATACCTTCACATGAGTTGACTTAAAACTTTAAAGCAGTTCATGAAAATATAAATTTCAGAATAATTGCCTAAATTAAGTTTTTCTGTTTGTGTGCAGAATAGATTCGGACTTTGTGCCTTTAATTCGTGTCAAATTCACATCTTGCCGCTCATTGTGTGTGAGATCTTTTGTAATTCTGATATCATAAACCTGACTTCCATCTACTTGTGTCTGCTGCTGCTTTGCTTAATCTCATTTTGCTAAGCTGTGTGCCACACACACACACACACACACACACACACACACACACACACACACACACA
>NW_013954476.1:37672-38127 GCF_001266775.1 Austrofundulus limnaeus | reverse complement strand
ACACGTCGTCGTCCTTCACACGTCGTCGTCCTTCACACGTCGTCGTTCACAGTTCACACGTTGTCGTTCACAGTTCACACGTCGTCGTTCACACGTCGTCGTCCTTCACACGTCGTCGTCCTTCACACGTCGTCGTTCACAGTTCACACGTTGTCGTTCACAGTTCACACGTCGTCGTTCACACGTCGTCGTCCTTCACACGTCGTCGTCCTTCACACGTCGTCGTTCACAGTTCACACGTTGTCGTTCACAGTTCACACGTCGTCGTTCACACGTCGTCGTCCTTCACACGTCGTCGTCCTTCACACGTCGTCGTTCACAGTTCACACGTTGTCGTTCACAGTTCACACGTCGTCGTTCACACGTCGTCGTTCACACGTCGTCGTTCACACGTCGTCGTTCACACGTCATTGTTGTTGACACTTTGTCGTTGACACGTCGTCATCGTCGTTGAC
>NW_013954476.1:32951-36672 GCF_001266775.1 Austrofundulus limnaeus | reverse complement strand
GAAATGTTCAGTGTGACAAAGGAATGATTAAAGTTAATTACTGAAGAAAAATAATTTCAGACCAAAAAATGTTTAATTTGAAGTTTGTTTACAGTTTTTGTTTTTCGTCATTTCCCTGTTTAGCCCTTATTCCGCTTTAATTTAAGGTGCAGTTTAAAAGTTTATTAAAATGTGAGATGTATGTTGAAAACAAGCATATTTTAAGAAGCACCTATCTGAAGCTGTTTGATAACTTTTGTGTTTTTTCTTTCTCTTCTGTTTATGTTCTTTTTGTTTAAAAAAGATTTTACATTTCTAAGGAGGAAGTCAATCCAGGATCCCTAAAATGTCAGCCCCTCAGATTTTTTCTCTTGCTGCAAACAAAGTCGGACCCTCTGCACTCCATGCACAACACAACTTCAGAACCGAGACAGTTGTAAGGCACAAAGGTTGTTGCACTGACAGCTGCAGGACTGTAGTGTTGTTCACAGTCGGAGCAGGATATGATGCAGTGCTGACCTGATGGGATGTTCAGTGACCCTTCCTGGTGACAAACCAAGACCTCATTTCATAAAGTCAGTTRTTTTTCACCATAACAACATATCATTGATTAAAACTATCATGATTCTCATTTATATTGTTCAATCTGTGTTTACTTCTGTGCATTTTATTTAGGACCYAGATGGACCCWGATGGACCCAGATGGACCCAGATGGACCTAGACGGCAGTAATATTGGGAAGCTAACTAGCGACTGTACTCATTACAAGCCTGTCATGTTTTCAAAATCCAAAATCCTAACTGATCCTGGGGGTTGTRACGGCCCTGCTGCTCAGATTATTTGCAGCCAGCTGCCGCCCGTTTTCTTAATTTTGCTTCCTCGCCAGGTCATCCTTAGGGGGTGTGGCCTGTGTACTTCTTAAGCACGCACCTGGAGTGCTGAGGACACGTCATCGCTGACACGTCGTCGTCGTTGACACGTCGTCGTCGTTGACACGTCGTCGTCGTTGACACGTCGTTGTTGACACGTCGTTGTTGACACGTCGTCGTTCGCACATCGTCGTCGTCGTTGACACGTCGTTGTTGACACGTCGTCGTTCGCACATCGTCGTCGTTGACACGTAGTTGTTGACACGTAGTTGTTGACACAATGTCGTTCACATGTCATCGTTGTTGACACTTTGTCGTTGACAAGTCGTCGTCGTTGACACGTCGTCGTCGTTGACACGTCGTCGTTGACACGTCGTCGTTGACACGTCGTCGTCGTTGACACATCGTCGTTCACGCGTCGTCGTCGTTCACACATCGTCATTCACAGTTCACACGTCGTCGTTAACACATCGTCGTTAACACATCGTCGTTAACACATCGTCGTTAACACATCGTCGTTAACACGTCGTCGTTCACGCATCGTCGTCGTTCACACGTCGTCGTTCACACGTCGTCGTTCACAGTTCACACGTCGTCGTTCACACGTCATTGACACGTCGTCGTTAACACATCGTCGTTAACACGTCGTCGTTCATGCATCGTCGTCGTTCACACGTCGTCGTTCACCCGTCGTTGACACGTCGTATTTCACATGTCGTCGTTCACAGTTCACACGTCGTCGTTCACCCGTCGTTGACACGTTGTCGTTAACACGTCGTCGTTCACACGTTGTCATTCACGCGTCGTCGTTCACGCGTTGTCGTCGTTGACAGGTCGTCGTTGACAGGTCGTCGTTGACACGTCGTCGTTGACACGTCGTCGTTCACACGTCGTCGTTCACACGTCATCGTTGTTGACACTTTGTCGTTGACAAGTCGTCGTCGTTGACAAGTCGTTGTCGTTGACACGTCGTCGTCATTGACACGTCATCATCGTTGACACATCGTCGTTAACACGTTGTCGTTCACGCGTCGTCGTCGTTGACAGGTCGTCGTTGACAGGTCGTCGTTGACACGTCGTCGTTCACACGTCATCGTTGTTGACACTTTGTCGTTGACAAGTCGTCGTCGTTGGCACGTCGTCGTTGACACGTCGTCGTTCACATGTCATCGTTGTTGACACTTTGTCGTTGACAAGTCGTCGTCGTTGGCACGTCGTCGTTGACACGTCGTCGTTGGCACGTCGTCGTCATTGACACGTCATCGTCGTTGACACATCGTCGTTAACACGTCGTCGTTAACACGTCGTCGTCGTTCACACGTCGTCGTTGTTCACACGTCGTTGACACATCGTCGTTAACACATCGTCGTTAACACGTCGTCCTTCACACATCGTCGTCGTTCACACGTCGTTGACACATCGTCATTAACACATCGTCGTTAACACGTCGTCGTTAACACGTCGTCGTTCACACGTCGTCGTCGTTCACACGTCGTTGTCGTTCACACGTCGTCGTCGTTCACACGTCGTTGACACATCGTCGTTGAAACATTGTCGTTAACACGTCGTCGTTCACGCGTCGTCGTCGTTCACACGTCGTCGTTCACACTTCACACGTCGTCGTCATTCACACGTCGTCGTTCACACGTCATCGTTGTTGACACTTTGTCGTTGACAAGTCGTCATCGTTGACACGTTGTCGTCGTTGACACATCGTCGTTAACACGTCGTCGTCGTTGACACGTCGTCGATGACACGTCGTCGTTGACACTTCGTCGTTGACACGTTGTCGTTGACACGTTGTCGTTGACGCTGACGTCGTGGCATGGACATTGGGACATTCACGTTGACGTTCACGGTCACTTGGCTTGGCGCTCGTGCCCGGTCCTGCTGCTTCCTCTCTGCCGCTGGGAGAGGAGAGACGCACATCGTTGCTGCTGCGAGGTGGTGAAGAGCTAACTCGCCACAGGTGTGAGTTCGCCATTGGACGCCAGCATGACAAGTTGGTGTGTGGATGCCGAGACGATTTTTCGGTGCAGAAGTAAAGACATTGAAACGCTGAGGTGCACGAGGAACACGACGGTGGTCAAGGGAAATCTGACCACAAACTTGAATGCATGAGGTGGAACTAAATCTGGACCACAGACTTCAGATGGTCCAGCTGGGTGAGAAACGTCTGGTGCATAGTAATAAGTATATAGCTTTGTATGTACTAACAACATGCTTAGTTAGTAAAAATTTAGTGCACTACTTTTGTAAATGAATTGTATTTAAATTGTATTTTTAATGTATTTCAAATTTATAAGCAGTATACTTTTAATRTAATAGTATCCTAATTATAGTTTACTTTTGGTGTATTATAATCAGTAAGGAAGTACAATTTTAAGCTACTTATCAATATAAATTTTTACTCAATGCTTCTTCGAACATTATGTTTTACTTCATAAGGTACTGCAAAAGTATTAGGCTACCAGTAAACTGAAGGCTGAATTAAATAATGGACCACTCAACAGTCCCTTATTTAATTAAGCATGCAGTTTACTCGTAGTCTAATACTTTTGCAGTACCTTAGTAAGAAGTATTTAATGTACAAAGTAGCACAGAATAAAAAGGTTATTAGTTCAAAAACACTATGTTTAAAGTGTACAAAGTATACTTGAAGCTCCACTGTAGTACGTAATAGACTTAATACACTTCAAACTGTGATTTTTTAAAACAATTTAATTACAACTAAAATGTATTTAGTATAAAATTAGTTGTTCCAAAATAGCATGCTTTCAGTATACTGATGACTAGTCTGGTTTTAAGTATGCTAAGATTTAGCACTAATTTAAAACCCAACATCTTTATTTCTCACCTGTAAATTTACAGGT
>NW_013954476.1:31103-31951 GCF_001266775.1 Austrofundulus limnaeus | reverse complement strand
GTATCATTACTGGCAGCAAACATCAGGTTTTTTGACTGAAAAATCTACCAAATCTCTAWATGGGATCTCACTGTGACACTACGTTATTTTGTAAAACTGTTTTTGCAATAAAATTGTTTAATTCAAACTCACTTTTTTCTTACAGTGTAGGGCAGTGTTACTGGAAAARTGGCTTGTTTGAATTTAGTTTTTWCTTACATAGTTAGGGTTAGGGAGARTATGTTTCCAAAAACACCCCAAAGTGTTTTTTTYCCCATCGTGGTAAATTAGAACATGAAAAGAAAATGTTTTATCATCACATTCCCCCTCATTTTAAGCTTGTTCTTGTTTTAAAATGCTATACATGCTTGAAAACTGAATTGMAAATGTCCACTTATAATAATTAACAATAAATTTAGTGTTCTAGTTATTAATAATTTGATATCATCATCACAGCACCTGATGATGATGATGAGGAATAAGCAGTGTTTAGTCTACAACAGTCACCACAGAGAGTCATCCTCCAGTTCACTGTGTCCTCTGTAGTCCTGAGTCCWACTGTCCTCTCTAACTGCATCATATGTCTCCTCTTTGCTCTTCCTCTTTGTCAGTGTTTTCCTGGCAGGTGTGTTTGAACATCCTTACCAGTAGGGTGACCTAAGGGTGTTGTACCCTACATGAGCTGTACCTCTGRTTTAATTTAACAATAGTCATTTTATCATAATAAATTTATAATGATTTCAAGCATTTTTAAAAACTGCAATAAATACAGATGTGATTTCTGCTGCTCGTGTTGACAGATGGTCCACTTTTCTCTGAGAGAGAGAGAGAGAGAGAGAGAGAGAGAGAGAGAGAGAGAGAGAGAGAGA
>NW_013954476.1:28813-30103 GCF_001266775.1 Austrofundulus limnaeus | reverse complement strand
TGTTAGACCTGTTCAAACTGACTTAAACACGTTCAAGCATCAAAACACAACTGTGAACAAGAAAATGAAAATTCATCATAAAAATTATTTAAGTATGATTCAAATTTAATAATGTGGAGCACAAGGTGTGCATTTTTATTTGTATTAAATAGAATTTTAAAAAAAATCTAAAATATTTTCGGTAAAATCTGTAATAATTTAAAAGCATTTTGCATTTAAAAAAGAGAGGAAGGTCGAAGTGACGTCTCTGTGAATCTGAAGAGTTTAAAGAGTTTCTTGTTTTGTGAAAGGAACAGCAACATGACGAGGGCTGTACGGGAGGAGCGAGCACCGAGCGAGCTGGATGAGCAGCAGGACTCATGCAGCCCTGCAGGAAAACACACAGGGAGGGGAGGAGAGGAGGAGGAGGAGGAGGAGGACCAACTCCACCATCTGGAGGAGAACGAAGAGGATGATGACGACGAGGAGGAAGAGGATATCGGGGAGAACAAACCCAAGAGGCGAGGACCAAAAAAGAAAAAAATGACAAAAGCTCGTATGCAGAGGTATGGTTCAACACAAACATTACATCACAGGAACACGTGTTAAAATATAAAATATCCTCAAGATATATTTATGTAATTTGACACCAACATATCAGTCCCTGTCAGATAAAATATGATCACAAGAAGATACACGTTAGGGATATTTCAAATATGAAGGAAGACCCCTCTGACTGTTCATAAAATTAAATACATAATTAATTTGATGAAAGGTTATTTTCCTTGTACTCAAAAAGTCATTTTARTAAAACATAACAGTTCAGTGAGCTTTTTATTTGTAGTAGCATTCTTGAAACAATAGTCTGACACTCAGCTGCTTCCTGAATGTTTGGTATTAAATAAAAACCATTTGTCATTGCAGGTTTAAGATCCGACGAATGAAAGCTAACGCCCGTGAAAGAAACCGCATGCACGGGCTGAACGATGCCCTGGAGAGTCTGAGAAAAGTCGTCCCCTGTTACTCTAAAACTCAGAAGCTGTCTAAGATTGAGACGCTGCGACTGGCCAAGAACTATATCTGGACTCTCAGTGAGATCCTGCGTTCTGGCAAAGCGCCTGACCTCATGAGCTTCATCCATGCGCTCTGCAAAGGTAAGATATACTGTATACTGTAGCACCTTTCTCTCCAACCAGGGTACTGAAAGTACTTTACAGTCTGTGGCCTTGTTCACCCATTCACACACATTCATTCATTACTCTACCATGTTTCTACATATAATACAGAGAAATCAATGTATAAAGACCAGAG
>NW_013954476.1:23357-28127 GCF_001266775.1 Austrofundulus limnaeus | reverse complement strand
AGAACATTTAATTCTCAGGCATTTTATTCTTTTCAAAGAAAGATTAAAGATGAAGATAAAAATATTGACTTGAAAATGAATAAGTAATTAAATAAGTAAACCAGGTAATGGCAGGTGCAGAAAACAGTAACGTCCAAAATACATCAGAAATTCACTCAAATGAGCAAATTCTGTGATTCTGCTTTTTATACTGGATTCCATTTTGTGTCAAATCCATAATTTCCACATTGCTATTTTTACTTTATTTTTGAGCACCTCCACGTACCCCCGTAATATGCTTGYGTAACCCAAGGGGTTCTTGTACCCCTGGTTGTGAATCACTGTGCTACAGTCCTGCTGGAGTGTGATGTGATTTGTGTCACACAGGTGTGATGGAGTGAGTTCAGTCCAACATGACGTCAGAATGGTTTATATTTACACTTTTTACACTTATATTTACACTTTTTACACTTATATTTACACTTCTCATCAACAACAATCAAATTCACTCCATCCATGGGCTCCATGTGTCTGCATAGATTTATATTTATTCATTTTTTTCTGAACAATGAAAAGATGGAATAAAAACAAGTCAAAGTTAAATAGAAATGAAATACTTTTTGCATTTTTAAAAAGTAAGGAGTAGAAACTACAGATTATTGAATTAAAACGTAAGAAGTAGAAGTAAACTGTAGGCTGAAAAATAATTACTCCACTAAAGTATAAATAACCAAAATTACTACTTAAGTAAAGTAACAAAGTATTTGTACYTARTTACTTGACACCTCTGATAGAGACTAATCAGTGCTTAAATCACATTCATACACTGACGGGACACATCAGAGGCTTCAGTGTCTTACCCATGGACACATCAACATGTGACTGAATAGCAGTGGAATTGAACCACCAACTCGGGGAGCAACAAACGACAACGATTAACAGCTATCATTTCAACCAGGGTGAAACCCGACACACGGGACAGCGTTGTGAATCTCAGGTCGCCTGTCTTCACAATAGTTGRTTGGTTCTTCTGCTGCCTCTTGTAAAGGTTATTAGTGGTTCACAAAAAAACGGGTGTGCATTACGGACGTGTAAACTAAACATCTCTTGCAGTACTAATGATATTGAAAAACAAACACACACCAAGATACAATTTTATGAGGAAAAACTTACTGGGTAACTTCACCCTGGCAAAAACAAATTCCTATAAATYCTCTTTTTTAGTAATCACCTGGTGAAGGGTCAAACTGGAAAGTCTGACAGAGCTAAAATAAGGTGTTAGCTAACTGCAGTGTGTAGCTTACTCTCCKCTCATTGACCAGTTAAAGAAACCCTCGATGATTGGTTGTACGCCAAGCGACAGCGACAAAAGTAGAACATTTTTCAACTTTCACATGTCGCGTCACAAGCTCGCATGTTCACGTCTACGTGTACGAGCGCGAAATTTCACATGCACTATTTTCGCAGGTGTTACACCATATTTTGTGACCGTCATATATTGTGACCAGAGGGGGCGCTGTTGCGTTTCTACAACAGAACTTGGCCGAAAATAGCCACAAAGAAGAATATAATACGACAAAAGTGTAACCCAGAGGTCACAAAATATGACAACTGTTGTCATATAATGTGACTTAACTGTAGCTTGGTAAATAATAAAAATATTTATTCATAAACTGATTCTACTCATTGTATACATCCTCTAATGTCAGAAAAATAATTTCTGATCACTGGCATGTTGACTATTACTATTACTATTAGTACTACTATACTATACATGATAATAACTATCATATTATGAGACCCTGTACTAATTTAATAACGGTCACCATGTCAGTGATGAAAAGATATTTTCCTGACACTAGAGGATGTAAACAATTAATATAAATAGTTTTTGAATAAATTTTTATTATTTCTTTAGCTACAGTGAAGTCACAGTAAATGACAGCTGTCATATTCTGTGACCATGTATTATAACAACAGACAACAGTTTTTGTTTTTTTCTTCGTATGTCTTCATCCTCTGGCTTACACGGTTTGTATATCATATTCTTCTTTGTGGACATGTTCGGCCAAGTTCTGTTGTAGAAAGGCAACAGCGTCCCCTCTGGTCACAATATATGACAGTGACAAAATATGATGTAACACCTGGCTGGAGGAGGGCGAGCGACTGTCGCCTCCCGTGTGTCGAGCCCTTTTCACTGAAAAAAGAGAATAGTTAATCCAACTTAGATGAATTACTTCAATTGGTAATAAGTAATTCAATAAAGTTTTTATTTTTTAAGTTTGTTTGATTTGACAAATTTCATTTAGACTTACTAAAAACATTTAGTTTGTTTTTTTAAAAAATATTTACATCCCTCTGACTTAATTTTATAGAAAGTAAACTCAAAAATTTTAAGTAATTCATAACCAAAAAATTGAATTAACCAAAACTACATTTTTAAAAACTGATCAATTTCATTAAAAAACAAAAACAAACTCCATACACAACAGAGGAAGAAAAAATAAATAAAATGAAATGAAAGGCAGCAGAAAGAAGAAAAATATTGGATAATATCTGCACCTTTTTCCCAAGAATAAATTAAAACAAGAGTATTTTACAAAAAACAGAAACTAAACAAAAACATCAAAACCTTAGCAAACAACACTTCATGCACATTATTCCATTTCATATTTCTTTAACAAACCAACTTTGATCATTTTCTTAAACATAAACATTGATCTGGCATTTTTCTTACATTACTCTCCAGATTATCTCATTAATTTATTCCTTGGATTGAAGTGCACTGTTCCTTCAAACGTGTTCTGAACTTAGGTTTCACAAACATCTCTATCCTCCTGAGATGAAAACAACTTTCTCTCTTAACAAAGTTCAGTTAGATGTTTAAAGACAAGGTGTTTTTGTAAGCTCTGTATAACTTGTAAAATACTATAATCAACCAATTAGTGGAATTTCGATAATTTTAATTAATAAAATAATAAATTTGATGTGTGACTGTAATTTTTTTTCTTGTAATAATTCCTAGAGCTCTTTTCTGTAAAACAATAATAGGATTTGTAATTGTTTTACATGCTTTCCCCGGGTTAGCGTAGAACAATTATTGCATTACAACATACAGAGCTTTATCATTGAATGACTCCCTCACTTAATGCAATATGTTTATCTATTTTTGTGCTTAAATAATTTGAGGTTTCCATGTAAGCTTTTCATCAATAATGACAACCAAAAGGCTCTACACCATCAGATGGAACATCAATAATTCTCTTTTTATTACTAAATATCATCTAATTAGTTTTATCCAAATTTAATTATAATTTATTAGGTTTAAACCAAGTTTGTATCTTCAAAAATTCTATCTGCATCATCTCTAATGTCCACTCTATATTTTTACCCAAACAAAAAAATGTGGTATCATCTGCAAACAGAACACAATTAAAAGTACAGACACCTTTTTCCAAGTCATTCACAAATAAAATAAATAACTTTGGTCCAAGTACAGAACCCTGCGGAATTCCACATTAGTTACAGAGTTCAGATCTTACATCGTTTGTTTGTACAAACTGTTTCCTATGTTTCAAATAGTTAGATACCCACTGTAGTGCCGGTCATTTAATGCCATATTGATTCAGCTTTTCATCATATCCACATTCACCCAGTCTTTTTATCTTTTATCTGCCATTTTTTTACAATCCTCAGTATTTGTTTTTATCAGTTTCATCAAGAAAGATGCTGTTGACACAACCCATGACTGTAKAACTCATATTATTATCTACTTTTGGTATTTTCGATGCTAGACTTGAGCCGACATTCACATAGTATTAGCCCATGGGCCAGTGTGGTTGACCGTACCGAACTTCTCAGGTATTTTCATGTACCCTAGGGTCCAGTCTTTCAAAAAATGCATGTTAACAGAAAAAAGTTGGGTCTCACTGCGCCCCAGGGACCGCTTTGGCCCCACCCCTTTTTCATTTTGACCATCAAAGTTAGGTAAATACAGGAAACTTAACTGCCAATAACTTTGTAATAAACCAACTAAATTTACAAACAAGGTATCAGCAGATTCATGTTGATTAGCTCTTTGATTTAAATTACATTTCATTAAATAAATATGCGCTCGATGATGTCATCAGGGGGTCAAAATATCACTACCCCAACAAAACATTAAAATTTTTATCTTTTTAGTCTGTAGATTAGGGTGGGTCACCATAAACACCCCATGACTGAACTTCTCTGGTGTTTTCATGTACAGAAGATGAAAATTTTCATCTTTTATCTGAATTTACCACACAGATCCTAAACATTCAACTTTCTTAGCCTTCTCATGCACCTTAGGTTCCACATATTCAGGAAAAACGTCTGTTAACAAAATAAAAGTTGTAGGTACTACTCCACAGGGACCAGTTTTTGACCACACCCCTACTCATTGTGTGCACAGTTCAGAATTTCCAAGATCTCAAACTTGCATGTAGATTCACTATGGCAGAATAAAATGTCATAAATCTGGTGTTAAATGATAGATATTGTCATGGTATCTCATTTAGATGTGTTTTTGTTGATTATTTATGCAACAGATCATATTCAGTATTGCGACATCCACCACAACGGCTTTCCTCTGTTCTTTATCCACCACCACAATGTCCGGTTGGTTCGCCATTACCATCTTGTCTGTCTGGATCTGGAAGTCCCACAGGATCTTAGCTCAGTCATTCTCCACCACCTTTCCTGCCAGCATCTTGCACCCTGCTGTTATGTGCTGGACTGTCTCAGGGGCCTCCTTGCACAACCTACACC
>NW_013954476.1:19439-22468 GCF_001266775.1 Austrofundulus limnaeus | reverse complement strand
GCCTTGATATATGTATATAAACTGAAACAGCTGGACTAGTGCATCCTAAATTTAACATCCATTCATTCTTTTAAAATGATATAGAAATTAAAAGCTTTGTTCCATATGGTATGTCTGGATAAAACAGGAATCCACTGGATTTCTTCTTAAAACTTTATTCTCAATCTTCTGACTGCAGTCAGGTTCAGACAGCGCTCGGCACAGGCCTCAGAGTAAGACCTTGAGCTGAAACCAAAATAAAACACAGCAGCCTGCTCTRAGCAGAGACTCTGCAAACSACTAACAACGTCCTTCTACTATAAAATGACTGGAGCTTATAACGTATTTCTCTTCTTGATTACACCCCTGGAGGTTTTACCTTTTACATCTAAGGAAAATAAACACAGACTATGACACAGACGTAGAACGTAACTCGTTTTGTTCAGGCTAAAAAAGAACACATGATAAGACACACACCAACTCTTTGTCAGCTTTAACTTTGCAACAATACTGCATCTAACATTCAATTAATCAGTTACAAAATTTCCTTCAACAACAGTTTTTGGGGAGGTTACTTCCTAATAAATGTCCTTACAGAAAATCTAACTGCTCATTTTAAACCAGTACTTTTACTTTTAAAACTTAAGTAAAAAAATACCAAATAGTTTAGAATGTTTACTCAAGTATTATTGCTAAAGAAGACTTTCACTTTTACCAAAGTAATTTTTTGGTAAGATACTTGTACTTTTACTCACGTATGGCTTTGTGGTACTTTATACAACTCTGTAAGTTATACATTGTATTAACAAACATACTAATATTGTATCAAGCAGTTTGATTTCCCAAATCCATATTAAAATCCCCACAAAGAAAAACTGTTTTATTGCAACTATTTTCAAAGAGCTCCATAATTTAAAAACACACATTGAACATAAATCAATTTAAATGTGTTTTACCATGGGTTTTTTTTAGCTTTCAGGTAAGAGTAGAATACTTTCAGTGTAATCAGAAATTCAAACTGGCTAAAGAAATCTCTATTGCACAAATGAAACATTTACAATTTTATTTTAAATGTCAAATATTCTTGAACATTTAAACCAAGTCCAACAATAATAAGTTAAATGACTGGCATTATAAATAGAATACTAAATATTAGGATTAAGCCCTGAAGTGTGGAAAATTTATATTAAAATTGTTAAAACTTTTACAATTCTTACATTTAGTCAAAATATAATGAATAAATACCTTATCTATTGGTCGGTTAAATGAAATATCTGAAATATGTGACAGACTGCTGAATCCAAAATGCAGAAAAGAACGTTACCACAGATCATTGCTCCCATCAGCTGTTAGATTTTACAACCATCACTGCTCCCAACAATCTAGATAAACATCCATGTTTGTGTTTGCACATCAAACAACTCTACCTTTTAATGTCCTGGTGCATCTCAGTAATCCAGGTAGAAAAAAATCAAAAAGAAAAAAATCTGTAGGTCCTCTGGATGGTTCTTCTTTAGTGAAACATTTCATCTCTCCTCCAAGAGACTTCTTCAGTCTGATGAGTTTCAGGTGAACTCAGTCTTATAAGCTCCGCCTCCACCTGGTGGACAAACAGGTTATTCATATGCAAAAGAGGGTCATCGCCTAACAATAGGCTTGATTAGCTCTATTGTTCATAGAGGGTCATGTGTCCCATCACCTGACTTATTGGTTTGAATGCTTCGGCTGTGGTTATTTTTGGTGTTTTGTGTCATGTGTATGTAGTGAGTGCAAGTGGGGTTCAAAGTCCCCTTGCTTTTGTCTCTTTTYCCCTGTTTGTGTTGGGTATCGTTGGGGCCCTGTTGGTGGACAATGGGCAAATAAGATCGTACAGAGGGCACAGACCCAGCTTTTGAACGAACGAGTAAAACAGACCAACTTTACCATTGAAGCTATAGAAACCAAAGAAGAACACGTCCGACAAGGATTAACAAAATGTGTTGATTTACTTGCAGACACTGATGAGTGGTTGTTGTTGCTGCTTAGATTGCCATGGCATGTGCTGATGCAAATATGCATTTTATTGGAACCGCAACTGGGCAGACAAACACACTGATCAAATCCCATCCCTAAACATTTCCAGATCCCAACAACAATTGGATTTTTTGCCATGGGACTGTTTCAAATGGAGATAAGAGAGAAATCTGGTGCGTCACWGTCTTCAGTGATTCATGTATTCCCCTTGGTCATCAAAGCCCTCCTCAAATTAACACCCAGGTACATAAAATTCTCATACAATGTTGCAGAACAAGTACAAATTAAGTGATTTTTATGCTATTGCCTGACTTCCAAACACCATTGGAGCCATAAACTGCACACACATACAGATTCAAATCACCTTCACCTGATGCAGTCCACTTCCTCAGTCTTAAGGAAAACCACTCCATCAATGTCCAAATTCTATCGGATTCAAAATATAACCTGCTAAAAGTGGTTACATGATGGGTAGGAGGAGCGCATGAGTCATTTGTATTGCACAACAGTGCAGTTGGCATGCATCTTGCACAAAGTGTGAATGGATATGGCTGGTTTGTTGGCAAGCCATTTTCATATCAAACCATTTCTTCTTTATTTTTGTGACTGTACGGTGTAGGCATGGCATTAACAGCAGTAATTATTTCATCCCATTCCTTTGCTTTAGCAGGTACTTTAATACAATGACTGATGATGCAAAAATGACAGATTTTCTTCTCTAGAAATTATTCTCTTTTTACTTTTTGCTGACATTTTCATGAATGGATACTTCCTGGTATGTGGAGAAGGAAACATGGCCTTATATGTTATTATTGGGTGGTAATTATGCTTATTTCCTCTCCTCATGCACAAGCACCTGTATTTACATGCATTTATATCGATTTGATTTGATTTATTGATTTAACAGGAAAAGATTACTAAAAATCAAGCCTGACTCAGCATAATTGCTGTTTTACAGCAGGTTCCTGTTCTGCAGCACATAAAACACTCAGAAACACACATAAAACAAATTTCTCTTAAGATCTTGGCAGCACGAC
>NW_013954476.1:15256-19034 GCF_001266775.1 Austrofundulus limnaeus | reverse complement strand
CAGGTAAACAGTACGACATGGTTGAGAGTATAATGGCATGAAGATAGATATTTGAAACAGACGATGTCAGATTGGATCTAATTTTTGAAAAAAGGTATAATTTCTGTTTCAACTTAGTGGTTAAGACATGATCACGATAAGTCAAATGAGAATCCAAAGTATATGCAGCTCATTTTCCTGAAGATAGAAGTGTTTGTTGAATTTGATTTGGCATGTTCGTATGAGCCCTTCGTACAAAAAATTAAATAAATTCAGGATAAAAAAATACAAAAATATTCTTGAATGAGGCCCAATGTCTCTCAAGACCATGGGCAGAGTGGCCGTCACAGAACAGCCGGCGGTCTTGACACAGTCACCTGTATTTTTGTTTTTTACCCTATAAAACACTACTGCCTGCTGGCTGGTCAAAGAAACGTTCAGTGCATTTAGCCCGGGGACCGGCCGCTCCCAAACTTAGAAATAGAAAGAGGAAGAAAAGTGAGCAGGTAAAATTAGTAATTTTATAATTTTTAAACATGTAGTTGTGTGTCATCACTGCTTGGCACAATACCATGTGTTACAAATGAAACTAAATCAAGAATAAACCAAATAAAATTTAAATGGAACTCGTTTGTGATCATTTAATTTCCTCATCTCAGCCACAGCAGAGTTTAAAAACAGGATGATTCATATATAGAGTTAAATGAACAATTGTCACTAAAATAGTTGTGAAATCAAGTGTTTATTCATGTAGGTAAATATGTTTAATAACCTGTTAAAATACACCATAATGCAGGAATCAGCACCTATTTTATTCAAAATTTTCAGACCCAGACCCSCCTCCAGTGTGCTCTTCCAGAGGTCTATAAAGTACTTGAAAAAAAAAACTGAGTAAAAGTAAAATTACATGAACATAAAATGACTTTGTTAAAAAAAAAAAGAAATTTCACTGATGAGAAAATCACTCAAATAAAAGTCGTAAAACTGTTCATAAAAATTGGGAAAGTTAAAGTACTTCTAGGGGAGACCGGGGACAGTTGCAACACTTTTTACATTTGACTCTGTTCCTCAGAGATGGTTTGAATTAGACAAACCAAATTTTAATACAATAAACTTACATCTGTCTGTTAATAGTCAAAGCCATTTATAGATGATTAAARCATGTACATTCTTCACTATTTGTGTTTGAAAATGAAAAGTCAGATGTTCCAACTGACCCCGGAGCCGGGGACTGTTGGAACATCTTATAACTTCTTTTAACTGAAGATCTGTCAGTTGAACCACAGGTTTGGTATCAAAAGAAACCTAAGAGTGTTGGCTAAAAGTTCATGGAAACTATTTTTACATTCATCAAACAGTTCAAACAACAAGCAGTTGAATCAGAAAGTAAACAAACTGTACAAAATGACATCATTGTAAATCTGTAAATACAGTAAACAAATCTGTAAAGGAAAGTTTTTTGACRTTATTTTTTAAAACAACTCAAAGCAGAAACCTAAATATGTTGTAAAGTGTGTTGAAAGGTTTTTTCCACTTGATTTAGAGTGAACATGATCCAAATGAAGTCAAATTTAATTTCTCATTGTTTTATATAATATATATGATGACAAATAAATGTTTGGATAATTTTTCAAAAGAACAAACATTCAATAACAAGTCTTTTAAGGCAGGTAAGAAAAATAAATAACTTTTGGAAGYAAAAACTTCAGATTTAACATTTATTAATGGAACCATCATGGTCTGTCCTGTGCAGAATGACTAAACACTAAATTATTTCTTTAATAAAACCTCTGTAACTTTGCTCCAGTTCATTTTAGCAGCATGAATCTTTGCACAGGTGATGTCCACAAGTGGATTTATGGTTTCCGAGAGTTTTTACCTGATTCATTATGGTTTTAAATGGTTATATACTGTCTAATGAAAACATTATTCAGGTGAGAGTATATATATGTTTCATCCCCAATATGTCTAAAACCACAGCGGCTGTTTTAATACTTACACTTCAGATTAAATTCACCAAGTGTTGCTTTATTTTGATACCAAGATTATTTAAGTAAAGTTATAAATGCTGAGATACACTCAATTACAATTCGGCATGGTATTTTGAGCAAAAACCTAAAAAAAACCCATTGGGGCTTAATTAAGTGATAGMATGTATGAACAATTACGTATATTTAAAATAATTTACTAACAACCATTTGTTAAAATTTGGTCCTTTAAGTTATCGTTATTGATATAATATTTGTTTTAGGTAATTATGTCTCAGTATTTATGAACACATGATGGGATTCTTATTTTTATTAAAAAGTATTAAAAGCTAATAAGTATTCAGTAAGAAGTATTGATACTAACTAACTGTGTGTCTGTTTTCAGGTTTATCTCAACCAACCACTAACCTGGTGGCAGGTTGTCTTCAGCTGAACCCTCGGACCTTCCTTCCAGAGCAAACACCTGACCTCCCAGCACACCTCCCCCCAACCAGTGTCCCCCCCTATCCTGGACACTTCCCCTACCAGAGCCCCGGGCTGACGGCTGGCTTACCCAGCCCTCCCTACGGTACCATGGACCCTTCCCACATCTTCCACCAGGTCAAAGGTCAGCCCTTTGGCCCGCTGGAACCCTTCTTCGATGGTGTTTTGGTATCAGATGGCTCCTCATTTGACCCGCCCCTCAGTCCTCCTCTCAGCATTAGTGGGAACTTCTCTTCCTTCAAGAATGAGCCGGTCCCATCTTCTGACTACAAGAGCTTCTCCTTCAGCGTGCACTGTGGGGGAGGAGCAGCTGGAGGGCACGGCACCATCTATGGCAGCGGGGGGTCCAACCTGCAGGTGGAACAGCTGGTGGGATTTGATGGACACTCACACCAAGAGCGAATGATGAACGCCCAGCTGAACGCCATTTTCCACGACTCACAAGGATGATGAGGGACTAAAAACAGATAAAGATGGAGACAACAACACAAGGAGGCGTTTGTGTGTCCTCCTATAATCTCCTCACTGTGTTTCAGTTGGTTCATGCGTTCCCTCTGTGACTCCTCCCACTGATGATGTCACTGATCCATCTTTGTTGAGATTCATCTGGTGGGAGAGGATCTTTGAATGTCTTTTTTTAATCATATCGTCACTTATAAATAATCAATGAGCAATAATCTAAACTATGCAACTTTGTTAAAGTCGAACCTGTTAATTCCAAATGTTGATGAAATTTAAGAGCTTTTCCTATTTTTAGGTCTGTGTGAATCTGAGCCGGCTTACAGCTGATGTTCATGTAATTTTTTACTTCTTACCTTTTATAATTTTCCTGTAGTGTTTTGTTGACATTTCATGTGACTCTTCTTCATGTTTTATAATATAAATGTTTATAAATGGTAAATGGACTGTATTTATGTAGCACCTTTCCATCCAACCAGGAAACTCTGAACACCTTACACTACACTCTGTGCCTTCATTTACACATTCATCCAGCACTCTATTATATCTGCCTACAAAGTAGACAAATCATTGCTTTAAGGTATTTATTTTTAATGTTTTTTATTCAATCAAACTAAACAGTAGTTTCAATCAAAAAACATTCAATAAAAAAATAATTTAAACCAAAAAAATAATTTCAACTAAACAAAAATGCAGTTTCAATTTAAAAAAAAATTCAATATCAAACTTTTGGTTGGTGCTCCAGGGCGGAGCCTAT
Organism: Austrofundulus limnaeus; assembly: GCF_001266775.1. Taxonomy (NCBI): domain Eukaryota; kingdom Metazoa; phylum Chordata; class Actinopteri; order Cyprinodontiformes; family Rivulidae; genus Austrofundulus; species Austrofundulus limnaeus. The sequence goes on along the minus strand of NW_013954476.1, from coordinate 15,368 downwards.
GCTGCTCCAGGGCGGAGCCTATGCTGCTCCAGGGTGGAGCCTATGCTGCTCCAGGGCGGAGCCTATGCTGCTCCAGGGCGGAGCCTATGCTGCTCCAGGGCGGAGCCTATGC
>NW_013954476.1:12578-14869 GCF_001266775.1 Austrofundulus limnaeus | reverse complement strand
AAAAATAATATTTAAAAACATGTCCATACAAATGATAAAAGTAGTAGAATTACAACCGCTAATGTTTTTTAATTTCCATATCACCATATTTTGATTTAAAACATGTTCTTTTCTCTCCCTTCGTCCGCCATTACTAGCTTAAAAAAATCTCCGGTCGGGCCGCAATGCATTATGGGATATGCTGGGCTGGGAAGGATCCATCGGACCTGTCCTTCGATTCGGGCCAAAAGAAGGACGTATTTTTGTCGGACGCATCGGAGGAGTCTTCGGTTTTGGACGTCCTTCGTCGCGGCGCTGTGACGTATGCAGCCGACAAATTCGACCTTCGGAGGACCCGTCCTGCCGTTTTGGACACAGCCTATGGTGCTCCAGGGCGGAGCCTATAGTGCTCCAGGGCGGAGCCTATGGTGCTCCAGGGCGGAGCCTATGCTGCCCCAGGGCGGAGCCTATAGTGCTCCAGGGCGGAGCCTATGGATGAACTACTGTAAGACGTGTTCCTGTTGGTTAATGTTGACTGAAACGATTTCCACATGCACCTGCTCCAAAGTGTCAAACGTTATCACCAAGCATCAACAGACACTTTATAAAGGTTTTCACGTTTAAAAAGGATAATTTATGATCTTTGTTGTGGCTAAAAATACTTGAACATTAAAAACCTCTTGACTGATATTTATACAGACAAACTGGTCAACAAAATAAACAGAACCTATGTAACTGTAATTTATATTTCATATTTGATTATTAAATTACACTTTTCATAAAATCTGGTTCCAAATATAACCAATTTTGGTCATTAAAATCCTCAAATGGTCAGTTTTAAACTGGTAGAATAATAAACTAAATTATAGAGCTGATATTTATGATAAATAAAAACATTTCTTCAGAGACAGAACATTGAGGGGTTTGGAGAAAAAAACATGAAAGCTTAGAGACACCTTTGTACGACGGAGCATCAGGGCCACACAACGGGATTTTTAAATTATTATTACGAGATTAAAGTCATATTATTACGAGATTTAAGTCATAATATTACAACAATAAAGTCATAATTTTACGAGAATAAAGACATAATTACGAGATTAAAGTAGTTAAATTATTAAATTCATAATTTTACGATATTAAAGTCGTAATATTACGAGAAAAAAGTCATAATCATGACGTGTCTATTTCTCATTCCTCATTGTTTTCCTCCCACCTGCTGTGTACAGCCGTGTGTCTGTGTTTATAAAGTAGTCCATGATGACTGAGGTCACTGTTAGATTAATACGCTTTCATCCAAAATTAGCTACGTGACGACTAAACCCATTAATGCATCCATTAATTACAATACAGCTTCAATTTATGGTCGTTTGCACAATTTCCAAGTCCTGCTACTGATAATTTGATGCTAATGTGCTAAAAGAATAACTATTTATTATTACCATAGTAATACTAAAGAACAACTTGAGAAGTTGCTCAACATTCCTCATTTTAATGCAGTAACTGCATGCTTTTTCGTAATATTATGACTTTAATCTCGTAATGTTACGACTTTATTCTCATATTATGACAATATTTTTATACGACTTTAATGTTGTAATATTATGACTTTAATGTCGTAATATTATGACTTTAATCTCGTAATATTATGACTTTAAACTCGTAATATTACAACTTTAAACTCGTAATATTACGATTTTATTCTCGCAATATTACGACTTTATTCTCATAATATTATGACTTTATTTTATATGACTTTAATGTTGTAATATTATGACTTTTTTCTCGTAATTTAAAAAAAATTTAGAAATCTCGTTGTGTGGCCCTAATACTCCCTCGGAACAGAGAAAGCAGGAGATGCTAATGAATTACCACAAATGGTTGAAAAGATGGGCCTCATAAAATGAGTTACCATAAACTGCAGAAAAGTTGTGTTGTGTTAAATAAATTACTGTATATGCAAAAACATTTCTACAACAACAACAACAACAATTTCATTTTCCTGGAATTTAACAAGCATTTTGAGTCCATATAAAACTTCATTTTGATCTGGCTCTAGATTGCAGTCCACCATTTGATAAGTTTACAGTTTTCTACTCATAAAAATGATAGCATTTTGTTTTATATTAACATTACACATTCGAGGTGGGGAGGTCTGGGTCTGAAGGCAGCCGAACATGCAGGTTTCTGAGTACCCAGAGAAAAATCCACACAAACACGAGGAGAACATGCAAAGTCTACACAGTAAGAACCCAGGTCCGAACCGGGTCTCGAGCCCAGGACCTCCTTGCTGTGAGGCAACTAAGCCATCA
>NW_013954476.1:9548-11518 GCF_001266775.1 Austrofundulus limnaeus | reverse complement strand
ACTTTAATCTCATAATATTATGACTATATTTTTATACAACTTTAATGTCGTAATATTATGACTTTATTCTCGTAACTAAAAAAAATAAATAAAAAAATCTTGTTGTGTGGCCCTAATACTCTGTCGTACCTTTGCTTCACTTTGGTTTAAATAAATATACTTTTAGTGTTAATATTAGGGATGCAAGTTATTGATTAATGGATTAATCTTAAGTTGATTGATCTTATCAATCGACTAACGATTAACTGATAAGCAGCCATTTTCTTAAAAACCTGAGTTTTCTCTCAAATCAAGACAGTTTTTAATAACATGAAGGACATTTTTTATAATATACTGAATTTAAAAAAGAAGCACATCATTATATTTTAACAATTAATTTGCCCAGTTGTGTTACACAGTGACTGAATAAACAAATAATTGTGGATTTCTCACACATTATTAATCTTGGACATATTTTTTTAATAAAATACAACAAAACAGAAATCTGGCTGTCTGATGGAGGAAAACAGATGAAAAGATTCAAATATGTTTTTTTAGATGTAAAACTTTTATTCATGTATTATAATGATCATAACTTTTCTTTCCTGCTGCCCTCCTGTTGGTTCTCTGTGGTGAAATGACAGATTATTATTTTATTAACCTGAGWGGAAGGTGGGTGTACCTGGACCCCAGGTGTTGCCTGCAGGAACATAAACATCCTGCTGTGTTCTCCAGAGCTCAGAACTGATTGGTACCGACCCAATAAGCCCTGGAGCAGGACCCCCCCTGACTCAGACCTCAGAGTTAGTGTCGTCCCCTCGCTGGACCYTCTCTCTTTCCTGATGGACGGAGGATGGAGGAGACGAACCTCATCTAATCTCAGTAATTAGAAAATACTCTTTCATGGTCACATATTAAATTTACAATATAATATATCATTCTCCTCATTGTTAATCCAAAACTGTATCTGACTTAATATTTGTTCTTTTAAATGGCTTTGAATTGATCTATATTTGTTTTTTTTTATTTGAGAATTTGTTCACCTCCTCAACCAAACTATTTCATAATTTTACAACAAATTGCACATTTGTTTTAAATTAGGACTCACAGTTTAACTTTTGAAATTGTTTTTTCTTCTGTTATTTCTGACACTTGAGCTTAAGACAATTAACTTTGTAAATTAAATGTTAATAATCTCTTTCTACCTTTAAACATGAGTAATATAATTTTTTAATTAACCAAATCCCTTTTTTTCAAGATAACTGTTTTAAATATAAACTTAATGTAAAACTGGGGATAGTTTTGGTTTTAGTTTATTTATTTTTTACACAAACAAAAACCTGAGAAAAAAGGTGGAAATCAGCGTCATAGTGTGCGCGCTCCGACGGGGACGCGCGGGAGCGCGCACACTCGTCAAACATCCTGCTCGATCTGCCACGTGACCAGGAAAGCTGCTACTGTCGCCATAGCGACGAGACCCCGGAAATAATCAGCTTACTGCTTGTTGATGCAGAAAGAAACAAATTAATAATAACTTCCTGTTAGTTTTGGTTGTTYTTCTGTTCGCGGACATGTCGGAGCTCCGGGAGGCTGCAGAGAGGAGCGACACCTGCAAACAGGAGAGAGACAAGCGAAAGGAGGAGCAGGAGGAGGAGCAGGAGGAGCAGAGGTGAGTGTTAAACAGTGCTGACGGATTAATTAATCCTCATAAAGCGGATGAGGATGAAAAAGTACACAGAGAGTTAAATAAGACAACTATAGCCTGTCCCTGGTTGGACACAAGTATTTAATCCTCAGAAAAATCAACGCATTTGCCTCCATTAATATTATTGTCACGTCACGTGGTTTGRGACGTCCCGAGGCGCCGCCATTGATATGCATTGATCAACATGGACCAAACGTGTGCAGAGCAGTGGCGTCACTAGGCATATTTTAGGGGGGCTGGAGCCCCCCTAAAATATTATTTATTTATTTATTTATTTATTTTACAA
>NW_013954476.1:7482-9289 GCF_001266775.1 Austrofundulus limnaeus | reverse complement strand
CACACACAGTACAAGTATATTATATACAAAAATTCTGTGCGTCTCCTGGGGGCTAAGCCCCCCTTGTCTTTAAAACCTAGTGACACCCCTGGTGCAGAGATTACCACATCAGAAACTGAATGTTTTGCTATAAACCAGCGTTGTCCAAAGTGTGGCCAGGGGGGCATTTGTGGCCCCTGAACTGATTTTGTATGGCCCCTGATTTCAGTTCAAGAATTATACTGATTTGTACCCCCCAGCACAGGTGTTTGATGTAGAGGGAGACTTTCTATTTTTTATTTGGACAAAATGATCACAAAGTAAAATCTTCTTCCAATAACAAATATTGGCAACAATACCAATTATTTATCTTTAAATAACCAGACTCTTAGCTTTAGTGACTTCTACTGAAAAGTTGATTTTGCTGCACTCCAGTCTTTTAATGAATTTATTAAATTTGGCAGAACACAGCAAGCATTTTAAACAAAAGAATGACCTAAATCCTGMTTTTATTGATCAGAATCGACTAAATTGGTTTATTTTTCCCTCAGTTGAAACCTAGAAAATTGCAAAATTTCTTTCAATAAGGGAAACCTGCAAAACACTTTAAAGTTCTGGATCTTGATTAATTTACATCCATTTCCAGCAATAAATCTGACTACTTTATTTGTTTAATTAAAGTATTCAATGCTTAGTTTATTGTTGAGCAGGTAAAGGAAAAATATTTTTTGCCCTCAAATCCTTCTGACTTTATGATTTTGGCCCATGTGACWAAATGTTTGGACAGCCTTCTTATAAACTGTAGCACAATGAAATGCACAGAAAAAAACACAATGGATAACATTTCCTCCCTTTTACTTGCTGTAGTAAAGCAATCACTCAGGATCAGCTGTTCAACAATAACGTTAGCTGCAAGCAGACTTATGCTCCAAATTTAATGAACACAATTATTAAACAGTTGTCAGTCTTACAAAAGTAGGATCATGTAAAATAATATGGTACTAGCCATGATTGTCACAGGCTAATTCAACAACTGTGATACCATACAATATTTATTTAATGGATAATAAACCATTTATTGACCTCACAATGTATTTGTTATAAAACTATTTTATTCCAACACAGTGTTATGTATTTTAGTTATAACAAATTGATAATATAATACAGTCCATAAATATAAACTTCTGTGAATTAACAAACAGCTTAGGCAGCATATGTCAAAAATTATATGTGTTTTAAGTTAATTCAGTTGTGAAATAGACATAAAAGACTACAATATATTAAGCCATAACACTGAAAATGGGATAAATAGTCTGGTTATTAGCATTATACAGGTGTACCAGGCCTCTAATGGGAGTGGGTGGGTGTTTGGTGTAAAACAAGTAAATAACTAAAATAAATGTCCAATCTCGTATAACAAAATGATATATATTACACTAAATTGTTTTAATTTTGGATCCCTTTAATAAATTAGTCCACTCCAATGAAAACAGCATCAGAGGCTTCATGCATGCCCAAGACTTACAATACACATATACCCGTATACATTTATGAAAAATCACTATTCCTGAATTGCACATCAAAAAATACCTATGTCTGTGTCTCAGTTCATGGGCTGCCAGATGTAGACCACAGCCAACAGTCTACGTGGGCTGTAGGCTGCTGGTGTCGCTGCAAACCACTGTGAAATGAGACGTTCTAGTCTTAGGTGGGCTAGAGCCCCCATAAAATATTTTAAAGCCCCCCTAAATTATTTTGGTGTAAAAATATATATATTTTTTTTCAAAAATTCAATATGATGTAGTCATAATAAATAACCATTTAATGT
>NW_013954476.1:0-1024 GCF_001266775.1 Austrofundulus limnaeus | reverse complement strand
ATCTCGTGTCCACCAGTTAGTAAGTCTTGTCCACCAGTTAGTAAGTCGTGCCCACCAGTTAGTTAGTCATGTCCACTTGTTAGTAAGTCGTGCCCACCATTTAGTAAGTCTTGCCCACCAGTTAGTAAGTCGTGTCCACCAGTTAGTAAGTCGTGCCCACCAGTTAGTTAGTCATGTCCACCTGTTAGTAAGTCATGTCCACCAGTTAGTAAGTCGTGCCCACCAGTTAGTGTCATGCCCACCAGTTAGTAAGTCATGCCCACCAGTTAGTAAGTCGTGCCCACCAGTTAGTAAGTCGTGTCCACCAGTTAGTGTCGTGCCCACCATTTAGTAAGTCTTGCCCACCAGTTAGTAAGTCGTGCCCACCAGTTAGTAAGTCGTGCCCACCAGTTAGTTAGTCATGTCCACCTGTTAGTAAGTCATGTCCACCAGTTAGTAAGTCGTGCCCACCAGTTAGTGTTATGCCCACCAGTTAGGAAGTCATGCCCACCAGTTAGTAAGTCGTGCCCACCAGTTAGTAAGTCGTGTCCACCAGTTAGTGTCGTGCCCACCAGTTAGTAAGTCGTGCCCACCAGTTAGTAAGTCGTGCCCACCAGTTAGTAAGTCGTGCCCACCAGTTAGTAAGTCGTGCCCACCAGTTAGTAAGTCGTGTCCACCAGTTAGTAAGTCATGTCTACCAGTTAGTAAGTTGTGTCCACCAGTTAGTAAGTTATGCCCACCACTTAGTAAGTCGTGCCCACCAGTTAGTAAGTCATGTCCACCAGTTAGTAAGTTGTGTCCACCAGTTAGTAAGTCATGCCCACCACTTAGTAAGTCGTGCCCACCAGTTAGTAAGTCATGTCCACCAGTTAGTAAGTTGTGTCCACCAGTTAGTAAGTCTTGTCCACCATTTAGTAAGTTGTGTCCACCAGTTAGTAAGTCATGCCCACCAGTTAGTCAGTCGTGTCCACCAGTTAGTAAGTCTTGTCCACCATTTAGTAAGTTGTGTCCACCAGTTAGTAAGTCATGCCCACCAGTTAGTCAG
>NW_013954475.1:30350-30893 GCF_001266775.1 Austrofundulus limnaeus | reverse complement strand
GGCATTAAGAATCTGCTTGTACTCACAATCTTTGGATGAGTTCAGGCTTTTGGGGACGACATCACTGCTGGATGAAGGGACATTGCAGTCAGCCTGGGAAACTGAGCCATTGACGTTCTGGCGAGGCAGACCAGATTCATTATCTGAACCTGACCTAAGTCCTTCTTTCATTTTTTTAATTAATAGACATAATTCATCATCTGTAAGCCACCTGGAAGCTAAAATTGCAAATATAGTGTCCAGAACTGAGAAACGAGAACTGGAAGCCAATGAAACCATGTCCTGAGAGGTGGTGCAATGAGCTCCTCCAAACTGGATCACAAAAACCTGTTAGTTAAAACATCCCACTTCAGTCCCACGCACTGGACGAATCATTGGTGCAGGTCTAACATGGTTGTACGTAGGCTCTCAGTCTTGTCAGTGGTTACTTTAATGAAGCAATGCTCAGAACTGAAGGAAAAAAAAAAACAAAAGACAAAATAAATCATTAGTATGAACATACAGAAATATGATTATATGCATACAAGGTCTATACTTTGTAAA
>NW_013954475.1:25859-29350 GCF_001266775.1 Austrofundulus limnaeus | reverse complement strand
GTTTATTTGTTTTCAGTAAAATGGATGCTTTAATTTTTGAGGGACGTTTTTTTATTCTTTAGGAAATTTACAGAACATTTTTATATAAATTGTAAACAATAAAATGTTTAAATTCACAATTTATTTTTCTGTAGTAGTCCAGGGTTGTTTTCTCTGGGTCAACTGAAAAGTCTAGCATCACCTTGTGGCTCATTGGGTTAGAACAGTGGTTCCCAAACTTTTTGTCTTCTGACCCACAAAATATCCATGGCAAAAAACTTGTGACCCCAAATATTACTGGTCTGAGTACATGAACTTCATTAATAACCCTAAAAACACAGGCTTTTTGACAATCTAAACAGCTTGTACACAAATATAAATACTTACTTTTACTTATTTTGTTTTTGTAATAATTAAAGGGAAAATATTACATCAGCAATTATTTTACTACCCTTTAAATTGATTTCTGGAGATTATCCAAGGTGCTTCATGACCCATAATTTGGTCCCAAGCCCAACTTTGGGAACCAAAGTGCAGTGGTTCCCAAACTTTTCAGCTTTTGACCCACAAAATAACTGTAGCAGAGACCTGTGCCCACAACTATTTTTGGATGATTGTATCAGGTCAACAAAACATGAGCACAGTAACAATATTTTTTATACTACATTTAACCATTTCAAATATACTAACCTCAATCATTTGTAACAACTAAGGCAAAAATGTAATTTATTCAAAATATCTTTTCGGGACCCCACTTTGGGTCCCAACCCCAACTTTGGGAAACACTGGTCTATACAAGTGCAACACCTTTAAAACGGAGGAAAAGCAGTGGATTTCATTAGAGACCCTCATCTTTGACCCTCACTACCATCCACAACACTAGTTTGTAGTAGATACATGCAAGATCTGTACAAACCAAGACAGATAGAATGATCAGGAAAGTCCAGCTGAGGGTGAACTTCCTGCAGGAGTTAAACTGCTACAAACTTCTACTTGCCCATAATCTAGATCAGGGGTCTGCAAACCGCGGCTCTGGGGCCACATGTGGCTCTTTGAAAATATGAACGAACAGATTTATTTGTTTATTTATTGGTTTTTATACTCACAACGCTAATAAATTGTATGCAAATATGTGATCAATACTACGAATACAAAAATACTAACGCAAAAAGTAAAACATGTTAGCTCATGCTAGCCTGTTTTCTACCTAAAATAATCATCTTCTTTCTGTGACCTCTCTCTCAAATCCATCAGGATTATCTTTAAAAGCCTTTAGGACAACATAATAAGAATTAGAAAAAGAATGTCTGACTAGTTCAGCTGTATTAGTTTTTATGAAATTTTGTATAAACTATAGCCAGTATTTTACTTGGGCATGAATATGTTTTTTTTTCTTCAGTCCTGAAGTGTAAAAATAGATAGTAAAATTCACAATATATTTTTTAGGTTTATGTCACCTCCATTGGCCATAAAGGTTCACGAAAAGGACTTGAAAAGGCCCACAGACCAGCAGTTGATAATCACAGCTGTAGCTTATTTTGTGGCTCTGGGCACATGATTAGTGAGCCGAGGAGCAGACATGGCTCTTTTGATTGTAAAGGTTGCAGAACCCTGGTCTAGATCCTCTTCTGTCAGACCATCAAATTCTGCTTTGACTCAGCTAACTAGCTAGAATTAAAAGTGCAGACAGGAACACTGGGTCCAACATGTCTTCCTTTCAGGACCTGCGCTCAAAAACTGGATCAGCAGAAAGCCCTCACATCCAGGATTTAACCTCCTCTCCTCCAGACAATACATTGTTGTATATTTGTGCATATTTTAGTAACGCTTTGTGCGTAAGGTTCTTCTTTTTAGGGTCACAATGAACCCAACTGTTGTTGGTTTGTGGGAGGAAATTTGAGTCTACCTGGTGCATGAACAGAGAACATGCAAACTCGATCCAGAAAGGTCCCTGGCCTGGATATGATCTGGCAACCTTTTTACTGAGCAGCAACAGTATCCACCTGTTCATACCTGCTTTTCCTTTCCAGGTGGCTGTGGAGCTGGTACTTGTTTATAGCTGTGTGTGTGTGAAAGGCAGGGGACACCTTGGACTGGTCTCCAGTCCATCACAGAGACAACCATTCACACATAATGACAAGCTGAGCTGATCAGCATTAGGAAACCAGACAAATCAGAGAAAACCCACACATGCATGGGGAGAACATATAAACTAAGGCCAGGAAGAGAACCTGCAAACGTCTTGCTGTGAGGCTGTGGCACTGTGTTGCTCTTCCTACTCATGTATGTCTATTCTCCACATGTTCAATAATCTGTTAGGATTTTCTGTAAAAATATAAAACATGAAACATTTTGATATATGAATGGTTAGAATTAAAAAGTATGCTGAAATAGTTTGATTGCAAAATCTTTATGGAAGAAATTCTAAACGAGGACAGAGCAGACTGGACTTCTTGAGGAAGCTGAGATCCTTCAATGTCTGCAGCAAGATGCTGCAGATCTTCTACAAGTCTGTTGTTGAGAGCCTCATCTCTTCTGCCATCATCTGTCGGGGCAGCAGCATCAGAGCCAGGGACCTAAAAAGGCTCAACAACCTGATAAAGAAGGCTGGTTCTGTTCTGGGGACGACTGTGGAATCTCTGGAGATGATGGCACCTCATCGAGTTTCCCTTCTGAATTTGAATTGAACAGGAAAAGATTAGTGTGAATGCTGAGTCAGCAGTTATTCTGTTAGTGAGGACAGTGCTCTTGGAGCCACCACACCTAAACCACTACACAATCATGACATTCATTGTTTATCCCAAGAATACCAGGAATGATTGAAACAATAATTTCTTCAACAGTACCTTAAACTTTCCTTTATTCATCCTTGATTGTTCTCAACTCCGTATAGAAATATGATGCAGCTTGAGTTTATTGGATTGTTTTTACAGTTTTAGCCACTTGTTGGGTTTGAAAACAACATGGAAACATGATATTGAAATTTAACACATTATCCTCTTAGAATATTGGATGGAGAGCAGGTGAACATTACAGGCAGTTGTTTCCTAATCATGGACAGAATAAACACATGATGCAGACCTGATCAGACTATTGGTGTGACCTGGCAGCCTTCAGGCTGATCCAAAAACAGAGTCTGGAACATGTGGTTGTAGAAGTCCGGGTGGTAGAGGCAGGCTCTGGCGCAGTCGGGGCTGAAATTCAACTCCAGAATTTGAGGCTGCATGATTCGCTCACCTGGACCAAAATCAAAACACAAGACTAAAGAACGAGACAAGAAAAACAAGTGTTCATGTAATAAAATGTTGAAAAAAATAAACAAAAAAATAAATAACCACACAAATCCAGAAGAGCGTTTCCCTTACCTTTTATTCAAGGAAGACCCAAACTATAGGATTTATCAAAAAGGAAACTCTTACATCAAGACTTAAAAATAGAGTGTGATGGTGCGTTCACACCGAACGCGATTTCAGCGTCAGGAGCAGCAGGTTTACATACAAAGTCTATGGTGG
>NW_013954475.1:4410-24859 GCF_001266775.1 Austrofundulus limnaeus | reverse complement strand
TGTGTGTGTGTGTGTGTGTGTGTGTGTGTGTGTGTGTGTGTGTTTCTAATCATGCTCTAGTAGAATAATGATTTAAGGGAGATTCCAGCATTTGTTTGGTGTACATATTTACTTTTTTTCATTCATTTGGATCAGTAGAACTTAATAAAAAATGTTTTTGAACAATTTTTAATAAAAAAAGTAAAACCTAAAACAAACTGGACTAAAATGAACAGAATAAAATATGAGGCAAATGTCCAGATATAAGGACAGGACTGTTGTTAATCAACACAATGCATTTTAACTGATTCTTTCAGTGCAAACTGTAGACTTTGAAAATGTCATTGAATATGTGGGACACAAACCGAGCTGGTGTTTGAAAATTTTAACGCTGCCAGAAAATTGCATGAAAATGGGCAAGGATGCACCAAAAAATCGATTCACATCAGAATCGTAATTCTCGTTTACAAGGATTACGAATCGATTTAAAATGTAACAAAATTGATTTTTAAAAATTATTAGTAAATAAATCAAATCCAATGACTGTCAGCCATCATTTAGTACGTGGGATATCGTGATGTAACCACGCAGCTGGTTCTAGAACATGTGCATGTGCAGAAAGCACCAAAACAAAGAGGAAAGAACTGGATAAAAAAGATATTCAACTGGCCCCGTCTTCACTGAAGGCGAAGATTTGGGCTCATTTTGGTTTTTACTGAATGAGTCTAAGTTTGACATGAGTTTCACTTTGTGCAAGGTTTGCAAAATGAAGATGAAACCCTTTGAGAACTCAACAAACAGGCTCACATTATCAATTTGAATGAAAAATCAAATTTGAATCGAATCGTGAACCAAAAATCAGAATTGAATCATGAGATAGTAAAAAATTCCCACCCCTACAAGGCAGTAAGATAACCTTAGCTGTTCTGCCAAATTTGGCAACTTTAAAGATTATTCAAAGACACAGCTGTTTGCTATAAATCTAATGCAAACCCATCAAAAAAATATGCTAATTATGGTTTCAGTTTTGATCAGTAAAAGGTGGAGTTGTTTCCTCCATCAGACACAATCTTTGGTTCAAACTCTGGATCGTTTAGAAATTATGAGTGAACTGTGACTCACTAACCTTTTGTTTTGCTTATATTTGACTTTGATCTTAATTTCTTCTGATAAAGACAAAATAAAAATAAAGACAAAAAAACAACATTTGTAATGGTTTTTAATATAAGATAATCATGTAAAAATCTTCATCAACAGTTCAGAGTGATGATAACTTTCTCCATTTGAATTTGAACTTTAATTAAAACTTTCTTCTCTTAAGTCAAAAATCAGTTTACATAGCGGTCAAAAATGCCATCCAGAAATCTTGCAAACTTCATTCCCTTCTTGTCCTCCAACATAGACTGGATGACACTGGGACCATCAGCGGGGTTCTGAGGAGAGAGTTGGCACCAAATTGATGAACAATACTGTTTGTCACTCATCAAGTCCATGCCTCAGAGACTGTAAGCCGTTATAAAAGCCAAAGGTGGTGCAAATAAATACTAGTTATGAATTTTGAATGGTCTTTTGTTTATCTGTTTTTCATGATTCCATACAATTTTTCCTCAGGATTGAGTGATTCCATATTTTTTTTCCCTGTGCTTGGTCAATAAAAGTAACGTTCACTGACTTCCACAATGTTTTCTCTTCATTTCTTTGAGTGTTCCTGAAAGCCAACAAGTTGCACTTTGGAATGACCTTATTATTGTATCATGAGTTTGTTTTACAGAATGAAATGTCTGAAATAGTGCTCATCCAAGACTGGTGATTCCATAGTTTTTGCCAGGAGTTGTATATTGTTGCTCACTTTGCATTATATACTGTATATTTATGTAACTGCTCTGTTTTTCCCTTCCTTCTTCTTGTTGTTTTAAACCTGATTATAATAGCTGAAATAACACAATCGATATGAACAAAACTAAAGTAGAAAATGGTGAGATACATCTGGTCTGGGAATGTTTTGTTTCCAGTAGCTCAAACACGCAGCAGTCAGTGTTGTGCTGTGAGCATATTTACAATTTCTGAGTTTGGACGACGTGGATGACGTTGCTCTGGGAGGTGGCAGTGGTGTTAAACCAGACGCTGGAAAACATGTTGTGCAGGGAGCGGCTTCCCGGGGCGTCGGAGCTCTTCCCGATGAGGATCCCTTTACCCAACAGCTAGAACATAAACATAGACTATGTGTGGGATTGTCTCATGACTTCAGAATCAGGAAAAGGTTGGCAATTGTGTAGCCTACATTTCTCTATGTGTGAGTGTGTTTACAGCGGGTAAAATAAGTATTGAACACGTCACCATTTTTCTCAGTAAATATATTACTAGAGGTGCTAATGACATGAAATTTTCACCAGATGTTGGTAACAACCCAAGTGATCCATACATACAAAGAAATCAAACCATAAATGTCCAGAAATGAAGTTATTTGTAATAATGTGGAATGGCACAGGGAAAAAGTATTGAACACATGAAGAAAGGGAGGTGTAAAAAGGCATGGAAAGGCAAGACACCAGCTGAACTCTCTCAGTAATTAGAAAGCAAGCCTGCCCCTTCTCAGTGCAAGTTAATATCAGCTGGTTCAGTCCCAAATGATGACCAGGTATCACACAAGAAACATCTGATGATGGGTAAAAGTAAAGAGCTCTCTCAAGACCTTCACAACCTTATTGTTGCAAAGCATAATGATGGCATCGGTTACAGAAGAGTGTCTAAACTTCTGAAGGTTCCAGTGAGCACTGTTGGGGCCATAATTCAGAAGTGGAAAGAACATTATTTCACCATAAACCGACCACGACCAGGTGCTCCTCGCAAGATTTCTGACAGAGGAGTGAAAAGAATTATCAGAAGAGTTGTCCAAGAGCCAAGGACCACTTGTGGAGAGCTTCAGAAAGACCTGGAATTAGCAGGTACGTTTGTTTCAAAGAAAACAATAAGTAATGCACTGAACCACCATGGCCTGTATGCACGCTCACCACGCAAGACTCCACTGCTGAAGAAACAGCATGTTGAAGCTCCTTTAAAGTTTGCTGCACAACATTTAAACAAGCCTGTGTAATACTGGGAGAATATAGTCTGGTCAGATGAGACCAACATTGAACTGTTTGGATGCCAGAATACACATCATGTTTGGAGGTCAAATGGCACTGCACATCAGCCCAAAAACACCATACCAACAGTGAAGTTTGGAGGTGGGAACATCATGGTGTGGGGCTGTTTTTCAGCATATGGTACTGGCAAACTTCAAATAATTGAAGGAAGGATGAGTGGAAAAATGTACAGAGACATTCTTGATAAAAATCTGCTTCCATCTACCAGGATGATGAAGATGAAACGTGGCTGGACATTTCAGCAAGACAATGAGCCCAAACACAAAGCCAAGGAAACTCTCAGTTGGTTTCAGAGAAAGAAACTAAAGCTGCTGGAATGGCCCAGCCAATCACCTGACCTGAATCTAACAGAAAATCTATGGAAAGAACTAAAGATCAGAGTTCGTAGAAGAGGTCCACGAAACCTTCAAGATTTGAAGACTGTTTGTGTGGAAGAATGGGCCAAAATCACACCTGAGCAATGCATGCCACTAGTTTCTCCATACAGGAGGCGTCTTGAAGCTGTCATTGACAACAAAGGCTTTTGTACAAAGTATTAGATAAATTTCAGTAAGTGTGTTCAATATTTTTTCCCTGTGCCATTCCACATTATTACAAATAACTTCATTTCTGGACATTTATGGTTTGATTTCTTTGTATGTATGGATCACTTGGGTTGTTACCGACATCTGGTGAAAATTTCATGTCATTAGCACCTCTAGTAATATATTTACTGAGAAAAATGGTGACGTGTTCAATACTTATTTTACCCGCTGTATTTGTTTGTTAGCAAAATATCTTATGAAACAAATGACTGGCTTGAAAAAAAAAAGAGGTTATAACTCAGTCAGTTCAACAAATAATGACCTGAAAGTTGATGCAATGGTAGGTGAGTTATTCGCAACACTACTTCAAACACTACCCAGATACACACTGAGCGGGTGGGGGTCAATATTCACCCCTAAAATAATTATAAAAAACAGCTTTGATCAAAGTTTTCAGCTTTGGACCCATAAAATAACAGCAGTAAAGATTTCTGACCACCAGTGGTTAAGTTTGTCAAACAGTCTAAATAAATCTACATAAAAAAGAGGTGATGACAACTTAAACAACTATATTTATTCATTTGTAACAGCTGTTTATATCTTGTGTCAACTAGACCAAAATACCCATTGGCTGATAAATCATTTTAGGAGACCCCCACGAGGTCCAGACCTTAGGTACAGTATAACCTGAGTCTTCTTCCCTTTTTTAAAATTTCAGAGATTTTGTTTTGTCTGACATATTTAAAAAAGTGATTTTATAATCAGATACCAACTTACTTCTTCCTTGCTGACATCTATTGGTTTGAGCAGAGCATCACAGCTGCTCAGAGGAGCCGAGCGTCCCACCGACAGAAGACTCAGCAACACAACAGCAACACACTTCATCTTCTTCAGCACTTTAATTCTTCTTTTTCTTACTTTGTTTGCGTACGTCTTCACTACAGGTTTTTTCTTCCCACGCTTCACTGTATCTTTCTTCACCTCTACTGAGTCCCTTCTGGATGCATTATATATGAGTCTGAGCTGACGTAAGCAGAGCAAACAGCAAACAGTGAAATAATGGACTTTGGTCTGATTTAGGATTATTGATCGACTCAAATGAAATTGTTACGGCAATATTTATTTAACAAAGACAGAAAATACGTGGTCCATCAGACCTGAAGGTACTCCGTGGGATGATCAGCTGAGTTTTATTGCAACAACAGGAAACACAGAGAACAACCTGGCCTGTCTCTGTGCCTCTGCTTCTCTCTGTCACTGCCTCTCCACACCACTTACTGTGTCTTCAGAGGCCTCATATATATATTAACAAACACCATTACATCATCTTAGCAAGATTTGATACAAGGTCAATGGAAAACACAAAGATAAACACAAGTGATATCAAAGAATGACTGTGGTTAGTAAATCTTGTTCTGACTTTAATCATTCTATCTGCAGATGAACAGCATGTCATGAAAACCTAGGTCATTAAAGGTTGTCATGAATTACTTGCTTAAACATAAAAGTATTAGTTCCATTACAAAATGAACAGCTTTAAAGAGGCTGTTATGTACATGTTTATGCCAATATTTTGTCTTATTTGCTTTTATTCACTCCTGACTTGTCAATATAATTATTGAGCTTATGTGGAAAAAAAAGATTTTTTTGGAGCTGCTCTTTTAAATGTAATTGGGAAGCAGGATTTTAATTTTGTAGATGGTTTCAGTGGAGGAACCATGGTGCCCTCAGGCAACAATCACCTCTGTAAGGCTTCACAAACACTGTGATCATGAGGTGAAATCCTTCCAGTAAAATTATTTTGTTGTGCAGTTAGGAAATCCCAGCTGAGCTGATCTTTGTTTCTTGCTGCTGCTAACTGCAGCTCTGCTCTGCTGCCTGAATCCACCAGAAATACAACCCACCTTACAACACAGCTAACCTGAACAGATGCAGTTAGGAATTTATTGTCGGGATTTGACCAGAACAGCAAAAACTCCATTGTTTCTCTTCATAAGATGATCAAAACTCAGGCATGAGAGGTGCTGGGTGATGGTCATTCCTTTAAAAAATGCTTTCTTAAAACTTCTAACACACATGTGAAAGTTTAGAGCAGGGCTATAAAACATCTGGCCTGCGAGTGACTAAAGTTCGGCCCGCCAATTGGTTCATTCATCTCTTAAGCCCAAACCCCTGGTTTTCTACTTTAATTACTCAAGTTGTTTTAATTAAGTCAGAGTCTTGGCTAGAAGCTGATAAAAACCATTTCAATGAACACCCAAGACAGTTAAAACTATAAGCTGTTCAAGATAAAACTATGAAAGTGAAAATAAAATTGATTCAAAAATTTGGCAAGTCAGAGATGTCAAAATATGTCAAATAGAAGGTATAGTGTTGTTTTTGATATTGTTTAATTATCAACTTTTATTACATAAGGTTCTGTATGTTGTATTCATGATTAAATGCAGAAAAATAAACTATGTCAAAGGTAACAGATCTTTGTAATACTTAGTTTATTTACAAAATAAATTTAATTGCTGGATGTTCGGCCCCTGAGCTGTTTATCTGCAGTAATTTAGTTCAACAGCCCTGCTTTAGAGTATTC
The DNA here is from genome assembly GCF_001266775.1 of Austrofundulus limnaeus. NCBI lineage: Eukaryota > Metazoa > Chordata > Actinopteri > Cyprinodontiformes > Rivulidae > Austrofundulus > Austrofundulus limnaeus. Next base: position 18,626 of record NW_013954475.1, on the reverse strand, counting down.
TACTGAATAAAGTGACTCAAAGACGACTTATCAAAAGTGTTTTTTTTAATTGAACTTAGGTGTCTTCATACGAAACAAGAACAAAGTTACATCTATCAAACGAAAAAACAAAAACAGAGTAATCGGCTGATGGTTCAAAGTGATCAGCTAAGAGTTGGAGCGATGAGCAGACGATGGAGGGAGCTGAAGACACTGATGGAAAGACGGACGAGGAGGATGAACACATCCCTCTTGGTTTGTTCTGAAGAGATGCTGAGGATGAATTCAGGCTGATGGGGAGCACAACGACACAATCGCTCAGTGACTTTCTAATTTTCTTGATATCTTCCTATTTGGTCAAAACTAAGTATAAACAGAGAGTGGAAAAGACGGGAGGTGCTCCTCCCTACTCCATGGCCTCCTGGTTCTCCTGGTCAGCACCGAGATCATCACTGGCCTCTTTGCCCTCCTTGCTCCGCTTACTCTTCTTGTGTTTGTGCCTCCGGTGGCTGTCCCCCTCCTCGCTGTCGTGCCTCCTCCGACTACTGCTACTAAAGAATGACAAAAACAAAAAGAAGCAGAGTGTAAATAAAAAAGGCAGAGAGGAGACAAGAAGTGATTCAAGATCAGCAGGAGGGTAAAGAGCAGACGATGAGAGAGACGGCGAGAAAGAAGAGGAAGAATGTTAAAGGAGACAGATAAAAATAAATGAAAGATCAATATGAAACAGAAAAAAAGAGGACGAAGAATGACAGAGAGATTGGTGGATGGAGATTTGAGGAAGAAGAGTAGAAGAGAGATATTAAAGGGGAGAAGTGGTTGAGAAAAAGAAAAACCAATTTCAGCACTTTTACTTTTAGTAAACGGTTTCTGCCTTAGCAGCTTAAACACTAAATAAAATTTCTATGTAATTAGGAAGTACAGGACATTTTTGTGTTTGTTATGGGCCAGGGAAAGTAAACAACCAGTGATTGCTGTGCAAAGACAAAACCAAAACAACAAAAAAGAAAAAAAAAAAACATTATTAAGTGTTACCTGCGGGAGGACTTGTGGCGTCCCTCCTCCTTTTCTCTGTGCCGCCTCTCTCTGTGCCGCTCCTCTTTCTCTCGGCTGGACCGGTCGCGGTGGCGCTCCACGTAATTGCGCTCCGAGTACTCACGGTAACGGTAGCGCTCCTCATCACTAAGGCAGCAGACAGAACAAGATTTTTTTTTTTTTTGTTATATCTGCATACAGACTAAACAAACGCATTAAAAATGAGGATACTCCAACATGCTGGTGTGGATTCTCAGCCAGCCAGGAACTGGCAAATCTAAAACCTTTTTAAAAACAAAGAAACTGGACTTTAATTATTTTATTGAAAACTGAGGGCTCTGAATTGAGCAATGTTTTCAACAACAGAAAAGATGTTTAGTTGTTTTGTTTTGTAAAAAAACTTTTTCAATAAAACATTTCCATTTGTAATGTTTAGTTTATTTTGAGCAGCATTTCAGACTTTATAGATGTATTTAGTTTACACCACAATGTTCCATTCTGTCAGGATCAGCACTACAACCCATTTAGAGCATCACTTTGGTGTGTTGGGACACAGAAACATGAGAGTAATTGTGTTTCTGACCTGTTGTAGCTCATAGCTGAAGGGCTGTGCTCTCTCTCCCGCTCTCGCTCATGTGTCCTCTCTCGGGGTCTCTCTCTTTCCTTGTCCCTCTTGTCATCTCGACGAGGATAGAAGTCCCAGGGCTTGGTGTTGTCCACCATGGGGGGCCAAGGAGGAACACCTCCAGGCATGGGTGGAGGATAAGCACCTGGAAACAGAGAGGAGGAGAGTTTACTGGTAAATGCATTCAGACACATCTCATCTTTTATTCATAAACTTGTAACAATTCTGATGTTAAGAGGAGGACACGGCGCTGTAGATCTTTGTACCTTGGGGAAATGCAAACGGAGGGACAGAGCGGCCATCGTAGCCTCCGGCATGGCTGTAGTAAAAGACAGGAAAAACTCCATGTGAGAGATATTAAACAGTGATGAACCAGTTTGGATTTAACTACAAGTCCCAACAGCAAGGAGTGCTACTGTGGCTGACAACCAGTGTTAACCCCAGTTAAGATAAACAGCTCAAATCTTAGGATATAGAAAAGGGAACTTCAATTTAAATCTGAATTATTTGCACTGGTAATTTAAAACTGCTCCGTAATTCAATTTAATCAGAAATAAAATGTTTTCAGATGATATGCTTGCAGGTTTTTCTTCTTTGTTTCAGTGCATCAACAGCATTTTTATGTTAGAATCTGTCTGTTTTCATGAGACGTGGGAGTCTCAGTAAAAAAATAAAATAAAAAGGAGGGTCACTGACATGTTGATGCTCAGAGGCAAACACGCAACTGCTGCAGTTATATTCGCAAAGCACCGGGGACTTAAAGTGTAAAACACTACAAGTGCTCCATTAAACAAAAATGAAATGTTTTATAGAAACATTTTAAACAACAAAATTCTAAATGATAACAGAATGCAGTTATTTGTTGTTTTTACACTTTGAGTTGTGACTTTGCTTTATAATCACAAATGTTTCATGTAATGATGTTGAACCTGAAGTGGTCCTGTCTGAAGGTTTATTGTGTACAGGTGTCTAAAGGTGCATTACCTGTCCATAGTGGGGATTAAAGAAGGAGGGGGGCCACTTGTTGGTGGAGGAAAACCAGGAGGAGGGACAGTGATAGGCAACCCTGGGAAGAAAAACAAGACAGTTATAAACATGCAGAACAATAAAAGAAGAGAATGAGAAAATAAAAACAGATCTTACTCGGTGGAGGTATGAGAGGTGCGGTGCTGACGTTTGGTGGTGGGGGCAGAAATGGAGGCGGGGGGATGTTTGGAGGAATTGGCCCAGGAGTGAAGAAGGTTGGAATCTTAGCTGGAGCTGGTTCAGGGTCTGTTGTCGAGTGCTCAGAAATCACCTGGGAAAACCACACACAGCAGGTGGTGATGAAACCACACCCTTTCAGGTGAACAAAGTAAAAAACCCGACTGTTGCTTCTTCTACCTGGATATTGTTGCCCTCCAGATTGTGTCGGCGTCGCCCCTCTACCCTGCTGATTGTGGTCGTCTGCGCACCGATCACATCTATGGTTCCAATCGGTTTCCTGAAGGAAGAAGGTTGTAAACAGACATGAACGCACTGAGTTAGTTATCCATAACAAACAAGTTCACCTATCAGACGTCTGTCCGTTCCTGTGACAAGAAACCATCAGCAGACCCATCATCTTCAGTGAGTCAAACAGAAGACATTTAATGTAACAATTATGAAATAAAAGGAGATTTTAGTTCCTATTTGAAGCTCTTTGATTTTAAAAAGGACTCTTTATTTACTATTGTATCATACAGTATTTAATTGTGATTATTTCTACATGACTTATAGATTTGTAAACACCTTAAAAACAGATGGTTCTTTGAGCTGAAATATTTTTTTTGCCATATTTCTGTTTGAATTTGCCAAGTCATTAAATGTTGGTAATTTTCATTTTAATAATCCACAACATAAGCAGTAATTTTTTTCAGATAAAAAAAATATAGTTGCATTGTATCATTATAAAAACACGCAAAAAATAAAATAAAATAAAAAATAAAAATAAACCATCAGATCCTAACCTTCCACCTACAAATTTCACAAATAATTTTTTCATCACTAATGCTTCATATTACACACACACACACACACACACACAAGTGCGTGTTTTATCAACAGGTAAGAAAAAGGTAGAAGCAGGAGAGTTACCTGTTGACCTGATTGAGTGTTGACTTGTAGAGGCTGACAGGGGAGGGGAAGTCTGGCTTGGACGAATGAAGGGACAAACTGGACGTGTCCTTTTCATTCCCCGTCCTGCCCTGCTGCACCTAAAAGGAGGAGTCACAATGAAATCCGTTATAGTGAATTTAACAACAAATGCAGTTTTAAAAATATATATTTGGATTTACAAGCATGTTTGAAAAAAAAACATGGAATGCAAAGTTAATGAAAGGAAAATGAAATACAAGTCGTCAGTGGTCTCATACTGTGATCTTGCTGGTCACTGAGCCAACTGTAGAGATCTCCAGACCCATTCGCAGCCTCTTCTGCTTCTCACAATAAGCTTTCCATGAGTCCTCGTTAAAGCCATAGTTGAAATAATCCGACAGATCCGCACCTATACACAGAAACAAACACACACACTTTCTGTAATGAGGCTGTTTTTGCCAGCCAGGCATATTTTTACATGAAAAGCTAAAATAAAACAACATAACAGAGAGAACGCTACAATCGTTTTTGTGAAAGCGTTTACTTTATACTGCACAGCAAACTATAAAATAAAAACATTCAACTCTGATTATTTTTACCAAACTGACTGGAAAAACTTTGGTAATCACAGACATGGTGCATATGCTCCTGAATACTCACTGTACAGTAAAGTACTTGATTATTTTAATATTTGATAACAGATAACAGCTACACAGACACGGAGCAGACCTGGCTTTCTCCAAGGTTTCTCTTCAAAGGACTCCATGTCCACCTCCAGAACAGGAACGCCATTTATGCTTCCTGGAGCCTCCAGATCCACTCCCTTCAGCTTTGTCACTGAAATTAAAGGATGCAGCATGTTAGTGGGTAACTTTCACAACGAGGAAGAATTTCAATTTTCATCAAAGGTCTAAGAAATTGGTCGTCACCTTGTCCGTATGGCCTGGAGCTAGTTGATTTTATGTTGAGGTTAACAGGTGGGGCTCCATATGTCCTAGAATAAAAAGAATAAAATCAGTTTTGTCTGTTTGATGATGGCGGAAAACAAAAGCAAAAGTTAAAAACAAACGTTTTCAAAGTACAGTGATAAATGTACCAACTGAGCCACAGCTGTGACTTGAAAACAGAAAACAAAATCTATCTCAACCTGCTTTTGTAATCACCTTACATCAACACACACCTCACTGTGTAGCTTATGGAAAACATAAAAATAATACCTGCACAGATCGTGTAGAACACAGCCACAGTTTTACAAACACCTACGTGTATTGAGGCGCTCCAGTTTTGATGTCGCCAATGGTAACACGGACATCGTCGTCGTCATCATCACTGTCGCTGTCGCTGTCCCCATCCTCACCTGCAGCTTCACCTGTGGCCTGGGGAGGGGGGGCGAGACACATGAAACCACCAGTGCTGACAGTTTGGGAGATGGACTGAAAACAAAAAGCGACAAAGAGGTAAATATGATTAAAATGATGACTTACCTCAGAGGCCACTCCATTCCCTGTGGTCTGTGCAGCTTCAACAGTCGCCTCATCTGTTGATATGTTAGCAGGTGTACTGTTGGACACAAAGACAATTAAAATTATTGTTTCATTTCTTGCATTTACCAAAAGGCAAACAGGAAAAAAAATCGACATTAATGTTAAGGAAAGAGGAAGGCAGGTTACAAATAGAAAAAAATAATGAAAAATTTTATTAATAATAAACTATAACTAAAACTAAAATAAAACTGTTCACAGTGCCCTATGTATTTAACTTGATGAAGTATTTAAATTTGATAAATTAGACCAAAATGGTAATGTGTGGAGAGTTAAAAGGTTAAAATATAATATTTCACAAATTGTGTGTGTGTGTGTGTGTGCGTGCGTGCGTGCGTGTGTGTGTTTTACCCGACAGCAGCATTCAATTTGGCTTCTTCATCCTCTTCTTTACTTTCTGATTCATCTGTAACACAAAACCTTTTTTAAAAACCATTTTTGAAAAGTTGTTGAGCATATTTGGTGAGCGGCAAAATTTAACTCTTGGTTACATACAGAAGTATTTGTCATTATGCAGTTTTGTCACTTAGGTCTAAAGCTCTTGCTAAACAAGGCCAAGAACCAGGCGCTGATGCTAGTTAGCTTCGCAGCTAATTGAAGTACATAGTTATATATTAGTTAGTGCTTATTTAGCAGAGTAACCAACAACTTTATATCCGTCTCTTTCGGGGAAAACAAGCTGCATTTACTTGCTTGTGGGCTTTTTATTTACCTCCATACAACCATTCCTCCTCCTCATCGCCGGCGCTGGCATCAGTGGTCGTGGTTTTATCCGCTTCCTCCGCAGACATGTTCACCGAAACACTGAGTTACCACCAGAGGCTTCAATGGTTACAGAAACGACCTGAAACAGGATTTATAGTTGCACAAATACCAGCACAATTTCTCTCTTTTACAGAGAAAGTCGGTTTTGTGCGTTAATTATTACTTCATAGATCCATTTTCATCAGTTCTGCGCGTTAGCTTGAACCCGGAAGAGAAGTCTGAAGTCTCACTAAGGGCGAAGTGGTTGAGATGTGCAGAGAGCGCCCCCTGCCGGTCAGGATGAAACACTGCCTCCTCTCAGGTACTGCTAATCATCCACTTTTAGGATAATTACTTTTTTGATTTCTTAGATGTGGAAAGAATTCTAAACAATATATTTTTCTTTGTTTTTTGTTTCTGTAAACAAGTGAAATAGGAGATAAAAGATCGAAAAAGTTGTAAAATTAGAATTGTAAAAATGCATCTTATCATATTTATTATTCTTATATGTCAGTTCAAATGCATTTTTGATTATGAAAAAAATGTGTCCATATGGGCAAGTTCAATTTTGCTAAATTGTCAATTTGATTGTCACCAGAACAAGAAAACTCACATGACGTATTGAATAAATTTATTTGATTAATTGGTGTTAGATCTGAACAGGTAAAGGGTAAAGAACATTGCTTATTTTTTAACAGAATTGTTCATGCTGGATGCCCTTCCTGACACAACCTGGGCTTAAACCCACAGCTTCAGAATTACAACAGCGCCAACCACTGAGCTATCCTCCAACACTAACTTTCCTTGTCACAGCAGTCCTCGATCAACGGTGTCTAATTGTTTTAATGATGCATTGCATGTTTTGAATGTCATATGAGGCTGCAAGCAGCTCCGTTAAGTACTTACAGCTTAACAGAATTAGCGTCGTCCATGTTTTCCCTGCAGGGAAGAATGCAAAAGGTCCTCTGTAAAAATCTGTAGAAAACTGAGATGGAGCCCAAGCAGAGTCAGCAGAACAGGAAACACATTGTGTAAAATGTACCTGACACTTGTTTTGTTTGCTGTTCCCCAGAGTCACAGGGGCTGACTAAAACACTCATACCATTTCTTTGTTTGTTTTTTTTTATACTCAGGACCTATCCCTAAGAGTTTCATAGTTTTTGCATAACTCATAATTTGTCAAACTTGAATTGCTCCAGAGAAGACAAGGAAGATTGAAACTGCTGGATTTAGATGCAGAGTGCACAAGGGAATCAACTTATCTACGTTAGTTTTGTTGTTCTGTTCTGAAAGGTCAAATATGGCTAAGTGACATTTAGGCAGGCATCTTGTCAAAGTTAAAGGGAAGTGCATGAGAAGTAAATGCCTCAGCATTAAACAAGGCATTTAAAATCATTTTGTGGTGTCTTTTATGTGAAAACTGTTTTTTGTCTTGTTGAAGACCTTACTAAAAGTCTCAAAATACTCAAGTCCATGTATGCATGCATTTCTATATTGACTCCCAGAGAGTTGTGTTTCTGCTTTTTTATGACAGCAAAGAGCAGCAGAAGCTGTGGGCTTATCATCATCAGTAAACCCACTCTCATCATTGCTGCTCTGTTAGCACAAGAAGTTAATGCAAAGAGGGCTGTTAATGCATTTATGGCCTTTGACCGTTTAAGTGGGGCCCATTTAGCATCTCAGCAAATGACATGGAAACTTTTTTTTCCCTCCTCCACTTTTAGGTGTCTTCAGTTGTTCGCTGCAGAGATCAGAGGCGTGAAGAACATTCACACTGATTTGAAACGAAGCATGCGTCCTCAGAGGGAGGTAATGTTATTGTCATGAGTACATTGATTTTTCTCTTCTACGTGAGAACCCCATGAGGTTCATATCACCAGCATCTACCGTATCACATCATACGTGCGAGTTCTTGTGTGTCTCCCCGTGCGTTCACACACAGATGCACCCAGGGACGTCAGAGGGGGTTGCTAATGGTCTCTGAGTTAAACTGATCATGGAAATTACATTTATTTTATTCACTCTGTCTCCTTCAAACTCCTCTCCCCATCCAGTTTAACCTGGTGTTACTCTTCTCTGTCTGTCATTTTACTTAATTTTCTCTCTCATTTGATCCCCCTTCTTCCATCTCTCTCTCTCTCTCTCTCTTCAATACTCTCTTTTCCCCCCTTCCCTCAGGGGCACCGGAGCTTTTTCAATTCAGATTAGATTTTAGGACTAAATTAAAGGTTCAAATTTCTATCTCCTAAAGAAAGAAACTTCATGTTGTATAGTATTATTTTAGATGGCATTGTTTGTGATCATTTGTTGATATACTGGGTTGATGTGCAGTAATATCAATCATTTTCGTGTTTTGTTGTAAGTTTTTAAAGCTAGGCATCAGCACGCCTCCTGCTACCTCCTGCCAGTCACCTGACTTTGAGTCTTCTACCGGCAGGAGGTGGGTTCCTGTAGCGTTTTTGGGTTCGGCCCAGCTGAGTCCCAGGAGCAAGGGCTGACACCCCAACCAACACGGTATCTAAGATCCAAGGAATACTCAAGCTCCTTCACAACGCTGTGATTCTGTGATGGGAACTCATCTGAGGTGGTTGAAGCGTCTGAAGAGGATGCCACCACTCCTCCTTCATATGGATGTTTTCCAGGCAAAACCTACTGGGAGGAGAATAACTGGCAGGCCCAGAGCTCTCTACTATATATCCTATCTGACCTGAGAAAATATGGTAACGCTTTCTTTTATGGTACCCTTATTACCATGTAATTAAAAGCTAATAAAAAAGTAATTAAATGTATTACCACATAATTACATGGTAATTAGGGTACAATTTTACTACGTAATTGTCTGCAGTAATGTAGCACTTGGTAATGTACTACAATTCACTATGTAACACCTAAATAAGTAGTAGATAATTTGGACAGTTTTAAAGTTATATTTTATTGCAATTAACCACTAACCCCAAAATGTAGTTGCATTCTTTTGGTTATAAATATAGTGTTGAGTCACTATTGAATATTAATTTGATTGTAGTTACCCAATAAATGTAGTTTTACTTACAGTAGTTTTTTTTTCTTTTATACCCTAATTACCACGTAATAAGGTAGTAATTACATTTTAATTACATTTTTATTACCTTGTAATTGCATGGCAATAAAAGTACTGTAAAAGAAAGCATTACCAAATACGCTGCTCAAAAAATAAAGGGAACACTTAAACATTGCACGCTAACTCCCGATCTTAATCAATGAAATATTCGCATTGAGTACTTTGTTCTGTACAGAGTTGAAAGTGCTTCACAAAAGTTTGATTTACTTGGACTTAGCATGCGTTGTTTAAGTGTTCCCTTTATTTTTTTGAGCAGTGTACATATATATAAGGGGGTGGACCATTGGATTTCTGGGTTTCCCTCCTGAACTGGTTCTGACAGCAGATATGGATGGTGATACGGCCCATTGAAACACAGGAGGGGTCATAACACATTTAAGGAGGACACGAAGACAGAATTCAAGAACAAAACTCTTTTTATTAATTATTCTGCCTGGTCCTCCAAAAAAAAAAAACCCTAGCTGAGGAGAGAAAAAAAAACTTTCCTGCAAAAAAGAGGGAGGGAAAAATTAAGGACCATTGGGTTCCAAAAGAAATTACTAACCAAAAAAACAAAACTCAACGTTCAAACAAAAGATGGACCTGGTGAGCCAGAAAAACAAAACTAAAAGGTGTGGCAGTGGGCCAACCCTACACAGGGCCGTCGAAGACACAACCACACCAAACTAAACTAACAAAAAAATCCAGCATAAAATGATAAGAAAAACATACTCATGAAAAAAACAACTGGTCCCACCAGGCCAAAGCTACAAAAAAGTAAGGCTAAAAAAAAGTCAAAAACTCATGGCAGGCTGAAGAAGGCTGAGGCAGAGGGCTCACCTGCAACCAGTTGAGTGCAGTCAGCACCAAGTAGAAGCCAAAAATAAAAAATAAAAAGTGCTACAGACCAGCCCTATTTATAGGCGGGCAGGGCAGCTTACCAATCAGAACTTTTACATAATATAAGTTTTAACTATAAAACGTGACCAATTCTAAATATACAGCACTTCCTCTAAAAACACCTAAATGAGAAAACAACAACTATAAACAAAAACACTCTAGAAAAAAGCCAAAATAAAATAAAATGTGCCTGAAGCACATAACAACGGGTGGATGGATGATTATGCAATGGATTATTAGGGTTGGATAACATCTTCAAAGTGAACTCCATCCATCCATTTTCATTGACTGCTTTTCCCCACAGGGTCACAGAGAGCTTTTGCCTGCCTCCAGCAGTCACCGTGCAAGAGATGGGGTACACCCACAAGTTTCAAGTCCACCACCGGACCACATACAGATGAACGAGACAAACAACCATTCACACGCTAACACCTCACCCCTGCAGAAACAATTTAGAGTTACTAAATACCCTAACCTCCATGTTCTTCTTGGGAGGAAACCGGAGGACTCAGAGAAAACCCAGACATGCATGGAGAACATATAAACTCTACACAGAAAGCTCACAGCTGGGTTTGGAACCTGGACCCTTGTTGATGTGAGGCAACAGTTTTAACCAAGCCACTCAGATTGTGTACATTAGTTGATAAATAGCATTCTGAATGTGAATTGCTGAATTTTGGGGTCTATTCTTCTGACTGGGAAAGTGTTACACTTTTTTTGGTCCCATTTAAAAACAAAAGTTCAGAATCTAAAATCAGGTGTTTTCAAGATTTCATTCAGTGTGGTACACTAGGCAACATTTCCAAGGTTTCTTTGAGCTTTTGTCTTTTCTATGTTAACACAGCACAGAGACTATAAATACTGAAGCTATGTGAATGACACTGACCTTGCATAAAGTTGTGCACTCTGCCTTTGTTTTTCTATTGTTTCCCCCTCACCTCTGTTCTTTTTCTCCTCTCTCTCTCTCTCTCTCTCTNCTCTCTCTCTCTCTCTCTCTCTCTCTCTCTCTCTCTCTCTCTCTCACTCTCTCTCTGCTCCACGCTCCCTCCCTCTCTCCTTACGGCGGATCATGGCAGCTTACAGCCAATTCAATGCTAATCAGGTTTATCCTGAGAGAGGACGATCGCGGGGCTATCAGTAATTACACACACTGGTATTAGCTTCCACAGAAATGTGCGCTGCCACATTTTCAGTCCACATCATCTGTTCGGATCAAACATATGGTTATCTCAGCAGTGTGATGCCACCACAGCTTCTTGTGGCAGTTCCTGCTTCTTTTGTTTTGCACCACAAAGATCCATCTGTTGTGTACAGAAACCTGTTTAACTCAAGCTTGGATTCTAGAATAGGAGGTAATTGTGATGAGGATATGTGTATCACAGTGTGTGTATTTCAGGTTTTATTGTTATGTTTTACTTACAGAATTTGTGTCTAAAATGCTGAAGTGGTGGGCATTAAAATGTACGCTTTTTTTTGTCTAGGTTTGGACAAATGTGTACAAAACTATAAATTGCATACTTTCGTCTCGTTCTTTCTTGAATTTACAGAGACATAAAAAGGAAACATGGGTTTCCTCCGCAGGGTGGCTGGGCTCTCCCTTAGAGATAGGGTGAGAAGCTCGGTCATCCGGGAGGGACTCAGAGTAGAGCCGCTGCTCCTCCACCTCGAGAGGAGCCAGTTGAGGTGGCTCGGGCATCTGGTAAGGATGTCTCCTGGACGCCTCCCTGGTGAGGTGTTCCGGGAGGAGGCCCCGAGGAAGACCCAGGGCACGCTGGAGGGACTATGTCTCTCGGCTGGCCTGGGAACGCCTTGGAGTTCCCCCGGAGGAGCTGGAAGAAGTGGCTGGGGAGAGGGAGGTCTGGACCTCCCTTCTGAAGCTGCTGCCCCCACGACCCGACCCCAGATAGGCGGAAGAAAATGGATGGATGGATGGATGGATGGATGGATGGATGGATGGATAAAAAGGCAACATTTCATCCTGCACATCAAAAATGGCTCATCAAACTTATTTAAACCAATTCTTCTATTTATTACAGTTCTTCAAGTTTAAAAATGGCCTGACTGCAGTTTCTATCATGAGATTTAATCAAATTTAGGGCTTTACTTTCTCTTTTTGAAAAAAGAAAAAAAACTATAAATGCTTTTTTTTTTGACCCCAGCTTTTAGTCCACTTTGTCCAGGAGGTCATAATTGAAATGTGAAGCACCACAACTGAACCACGGATGGACACTTAACAACCACACAGAGAGGATAAAAAACCCTGTCCTGCTTTGACCGTGTTAAAGACGGGGGGGGGGGGGGACAAATGGACACAGATATCAGGTTTATATTGCTCAGTCAGCAAATGGAGAGAAGAGCTGGATTGCATCATATAAAACAAAACAAAACAAAACAAAAACGTTTCTCCTGAGCTTTTAGCCAATCATCACAAGGAGAACTGATGAGGTTTTCTATAAAAATCTGTAAGTGCGCGTTCCCCTGTCTGTTTATGTGGTAAAGATGGTGTGTGTGCGTGCGTGTGTGTCCCTGCCTGAGGGTGTGAAGATAGCTCCATTTGTAGGTGATTGAGTTAGGATCTGTGTGTCTGCGTCATAGGAAAAAATAAGTGTGGGGGGTGGGGGGGTAAAAGAGAACAAGCAAGAGGGGGAATGAGACGAAGAAGAAGAAGGAATGTTATTTTATTACGTGATCTAATCTAAGTGGCTATTTTTCTTGTATAAAAACCTCTGTTGCCCTCAGTGAGACGGCTGTCCTCATCTGTCTAAAAGCAGAGTGACTCACGCTGCAGACACACACACACACACTTAAAGTCACAGTGAGTCAGCCCAGATCTGCTGTGGATGCTCATCTCAATAATTAATAATGGAATAGGGAAGGCATACAAACTTCTCAAATGACAGGTGAACTCCGTGGACATGTGGACGACCCTGGTGGACACAAACACAGCAGGACACTTCTGTGGGGTCATATAGGCAGCTGGACAGGATGGCAAACAGGTGGGGTTTTTTGACACCTTGAGGTGCTGCTGTCCTTGGTCTGAAGGACAAATCTGCAGTCACAAATAGATGGTAAAAAAAGAATAGTTTTAACTTGATTTAGGCAAATGTCTGACTTTATTATTGGACATATTTACAATCTGATACAAAATCATACAAAGAATAGTTGCTAAATAAATCTTGTTTTAACAAAATATTAAGGTCCTTCACTCGACATCATTTGAGACAACTTATACCAACTTGAAAAATTTGTTGTGACTGAATTGTTCGTATAGTTTTTATATTTATTTGGTACCATCACAGCATGTATACAAAGGTGGCTTCCTGTAGATTTTTAATTTCTTTTTTATTATTTCATTTTCGACATCTTCAGTGTTGGACAAAATTTTCCCAAGCTGGTTCAAGTTGTGTAAAATGGTATGAAAGGACAGGGCCTTCAGACTGAGCTGAAAACAGCTGCAGGGCTATGGCTTTTTTAAGCTCCCACATGTTCCACATGTCTGTAATAAAACAAAGACTTCCAGAAATGATCCATGGAGTTATTTCTCTCTAAAAGAAACTATCACTTACAGTAATGTGTCCTACCATCTGTATGCTGATGACATACAGTTGTACTGTTCCTTTCGACCCTCTGAGTTCTTCAAACTGTCTGAACTCAGTAACTGTCTGTCAGAAGTCAAAACATGGCTGAACAACAACTACCTGCAGTTAAATGCAAACARGACTGAAACTCTTATTATCGCCCCTGATGATAAAATCCCTGTAATCAGGCAGCACCTTGCTTTTTAACCCCTTCAGTGAAAAATAGTCTCAGAAATCTGGGTATGTCTTTTGACAGCCATTGTAAAACTTTAGTTCGTAATTGTTTTTATCATTTAAGGAACATTTCAAAGCTGAGATGTTTTGTGTCACAGAAGGAACTAGAGATGGTTGTTCAGGCTTTTATTTCTTCTCGTTTAGATTACTGCAATAGTTTTTTCACATGTCTAAACAAATCCTCCTTGGCTCGGCTTCAGTCTGTGCAGAACGCTGCAGCGAGGTTATTAACAAAGACCCACAGGAGAGCCCACATTACACCTGTTTTAGCCTCTCTGCACTGGCTCCCTGTGACTTTGAGGAGTCATTTTAAAATTCTAGTTTTAACTTTCAGAGCACTTCTTTTTTTTATCTTCATGGTCAGGCCCCCAAATACATCCTGGACC
>NW_013954475.1:0-501 GCF_001266775.1 Austrofundulus limnaeus | reverse complement strand
AGAGAGAGAGAGAGAGAGAGAGAGAGAGAGAGAGAGAGATCCATCACAAAGCCTGCAGCAGGGACATTGCGCTCATTTCTGTGGACGCACTTGTGTGTTGCGTTGTTTTGGGGATGCTTCTTTCTGCGCGTAAAACGCACGGAGTGAAAGACTCTCGGATCGCTTGAGAATGAGGTGCTGCTGGGTGTTCTGTGCCTCATATTTAACCCTGCTGCCACTAACAGGTAAAAAATCTAATAAACAATACTTAATGTTAATTAGAATTCACAATCAGTAGGTTTTTATGGTTTGGTAAAATTACTATTAATTGTGCGCTTTTAAAAAAAACAGACAGCCTTTGCGCGTGAGTTTCCTCGTGTTCATTAACTCCAGAACCGGTACTTTCCTCCCTGTCACCTTCAGATCCCAACCGTGGGCTCATTTGCATAGACTGTTAGTTGCGTCTCCGCCAGGCAACAGGTGTGTGTGTGTGTGTGTGTGTGTGTGTGTGTGTGTGTGTGT
>NW_013954474.1:25286-27125 GCF_001266775.1 Austrofundulus limnaeus | reverse complement strand
GTGTGATGGAATGATAAGATATTTTTAAAATTACTTCAAATTTTCTAACACAATTACATAAAATATTTACGATTTATAAATAACTGAAGACGTTTGCTATAAATTTATAAAGATGGTTGGGGCAAARGGTTAAAGGGAGATTTTGCTCACAGATGACTTGCATTTTTACCGTTCATAAACTGCCCCAAACTGGCATAAATAAAAGAAACAACAAATGCATTTTTTTTCTTAGGAATGATAATAAAACTGCAGACAATCAAAGTTTGATCTAGCTTTAACTCATTGGAACACTTTCTGGATTTGTATCAAGTCTAAAAGAAATGTGTTTCTGAACAATGTTTCTAATACTGTGAACTGGGACTGAAACCGGGAATAAAACGGAGTATTTAGGCGTAAAGACGTGGATCATGTGATCAACACAGACAGGCAGCGTGGCAGACATTCTGTCAGAGGCAGGAGGTAGATGCTCAGCTGTCGTTGCCGAAGACGGTGTTGAGCTGCTGGGTGACTCGGATGAAAGTCGTGCGGCGGCTCAGCTCCTTCAGCTTGCCCGCCCCGACRTAGGTGCAGGTGGAGCGGACCCCTCCCAGGATGTCCCGTATCGTTTCGTCCACCGGACCCTTRTAGGGGACTTCCACCGTCTTCCCCTCTGATGCCCTGYRGGCAGAAAYAAAAAGAATTGATCTATCATGAAAAATCAGTCAGTAATGATACAYGGTGTGAGCAAATYTTTATATCTCAGTAATTCTAACAATGTCAMGGTATTTGACAGCATTTTTTTCTTCATAAATGGTGAATGGCTTGAACTTATATAGCTCCTTATCAAGTCCATGTGGACCCCAAAGCACTTCACACATTCACACACTGATGATGGTAAGCTACACAGCTGCCCTGCAGCACACTGATGTGTGTGTTAACCACATTTTCTACTGAGAGGGAAATTCATGCATAAAAGTGGCTAACATCCTCATTAGGCTAGTTATGCTGGTGAAGTCTTAACCGCTCAATTGCTAACAAACATTATTTTACAGCACCTTTCTGTCTCTCTCTTCACAGCCCATGACAGACAGCCTCAGAAAAAGAAAGAAAYATGTTTGTCTGTCTTCTCCCCATTTAGGGATGGGTACCTTTGACATGTGCATCCATTTGGTACCAATATCCGGTACCTGGGAATCAGTATCAGTACTCARCGGTACCAATTTTCGGTACGTTGTGTGTGTTGKTTTTTTAATAATAAACTGATTTTTTTTWATTTAACATATTTTTTTCTCAATATATAAAATCTAACATGACAACATCCAACTCTTTGTATTGTAACATCAGTTTTTTAACTAATTTCTTTAAGGTGAAAACTGTTGAAAACAACAAGACTGTTTTGTCTTAATGCACAAATTAAAATCCAGCTCCACGTGTTTCTATTGATGTCATTTCCCCGCTAGAAAAATTGTGTGATGGATGTCCATGGAAGGCAAATAAGTTTAAATCAAATAAGCAAAAGAGGATGGAGTTAAATAAATAAAAGGTATTCAAGCTACGTTTTAAGCATCCAAAACGCATCCAACACTTCAAGCGTGCTGCTTGTGCTCTTTAGGTCAGACGTGTTCGGACTGTCAGGAAGCTCCTCTGTTGTTTTCCTCTGCCGGTCTCTGTTTAATGGCGGATGAAATAAAAATGGTGGCGGTACTTAAAAATCAAGCGCAACCCAAACCAAGAGTTTGGTCCTGCCCGCTCTTCGATCACTGAGCGTGAAATGTCCCGGTGCTCCCGATGACCTGTTCACCTCTGCTCAACACTTCCAACAACCTTGTGCTGCTCTCACTTGGGGCGGCTGTGGTGTAG
>NW_013954474.1:21674-24286 GCF_001266775.1 Austrofundulus limnaeus | reverse complement strand
CAGACAGACAGACAGACAGACAGACAGACAGACAGACAGACAGACAGACAGTCAGACAGACAGACGCGACAGAAAAGATTACCTCGCCCTGGGCGGAGGTAACAATTTTTGGTACAAACTGGTGCACTGCCAGCTCTACTGGACAGATAAATAGATTAGTTCAGGTTAGCGTCTCTGTGGATTACGGGGTGAGTGTGAAGGGATAGCTCAGGTTGAGTGATTCGCAGTCCAAGTCAAAGAGGCTGAACATGTTTGGATTTGACGGAGAAACAATGCTGGATGTGGAGGATAAAAAGAGGAAGACAACAGCGGAGGTTAAAGGATGGAGTGAGAGAGGATACGAAGAGGGTGAGACCCCGACAAAGCAGAAGCACACCTGTATTCAGCCACGCCTCCTGCGTGTTTTTTCATCGCCGTGTCGGAGCTCATCCCGTAGAACAGCTTGTATTTCTTTCCGTTTTTCTCGATGACCTCCCCGCTGCTCTCTGAGTGGCCGGCCAGCATCCCACCCAGCATCACGAAGTCYGCTCCGGCACCTGCGAGTCACACGGAAAGCAGTGACAATGAATGTTTGAAAAATACTCTTGAGGTGATTAGAACTACACTGCAAAAACTGTCCACCTAACCAAGTTTTAAAACCTTATATCCAGCCAAAAAGTCTTTTTGATCTTGTTTTGAGACCTATTTCCTAAACAAGAACTGATTGTGTAAGAATAATAATCTTGTCTTCAGAATTTTACTTGGTAAGATTCTTGAAATAAGAAAAAATTGAGTCAAGTCAAGTATTTCAAGAATCTTACTAAGTAAAATTTTCTTACTCCATTGGCAGAAATTTTTTGCTTAATTTGAGTCAAATTTTCAGACTAAAAAGATAAATAAACTTACACATTCTGAAAACAAGATGATTATTCTTGTACAATCAGTTCTGGTTTAGTAAATAAGTCTCAAAACAAGATCAAAAAGACTTTTTTGGCAGGATATAAGGTTTTAAAACTTGGTAAGGTGGATATTTTTTGCAGTGTAACCCACCAAAAGCTTTGGAGACGTCTCCTGGACAGGTGCACCCCCCATCCTGCGTGAGAAGAGTCGAGAGGAGAAAACACAGAAACACTGTTCTGTAAGTCCGRCTGCAGAAAGGTAAGCAGCTTCTAGACAAATCAAACCTATTCAGCAGGTGAAGGAAGTGACTCACAGAGATAATATGGCCGCCCAGGCCGTGCGCTGCRTCTGCGCACTCAATCACAGCGCTGAGCTGAGGGTAACCAACCCCGGTCTTCTTACGGGTCGTGCACACAGAGCCTGAGGAGAAGAGATTTATGAGACGAGTCCAAACAGCAGCTGCAAGCATCATCTTGAAGACCCTCCAAGTCCCTGGTAAAAAAAMCATGATCACCTGGTCCGATGCCTACTTTGATGATGTCAGCGCCGGCGAGGATCAACTCTTCCACCATTTCTCCTGTCACCACGTTTCCCGCCTGAACAAAAAATGTTTTTTACTTTCCTTATACGTCCCCTCTTTCTAGCCTGCTCTGTACGTATGTCCAGGTTTACAGACCATGATAGTGTGCRAAGGAAACTTCTGCCGCACGTCTTTGACGAAGTGAACAAAGTGCTCGGAGTAGCCGTTCGCCACGTCCACGCAGATGTACTTGAGCTGCGGCACCGCCTCCAGCACGGCCGAGAGCTTCTCAAAGTCCCCGTCCCCGGTCCCAGTGCTGACGGCTACACTCTGGTGAGAAACACACAAAGGAGCGAGTAAATTATCAAGTGCAAAAAGAATAAACTAATAAAAGTGTGAAACTAACAGTGAACACTTGAGTACCTCCACGCATTCAGGATGCTTTGTTGCAAACTCCAACCATTCATCTATACTGTAATGTTTGTGGACYGTAGTGAAGAGGGAGAACTGGTGGAAAAGACAAAACAACACATTGATTGTCTTTTTTACGTAGTAAGAGTTATCAATCATAAAACCACTGATTGGTTACTCAGTGCAACACAGTAGAAAAACCAAAATGAAGAGTTTATAAAGGGTTTATATGTTAGATTAAATCAGACTCAATCATTTATCAAAGTAAAATCTGACACAGTGATTAAAATGTAAACAGAAAACTATATGCACTGGAGAGCACAGCTAAACAAAATGTTAGCTTCACAAACCACTAATCCATTAAACAAGAATCTTAGCTCTGCTAACGCTAAACCACTAAACAGAAAGGCTGTGTCCAAAATGGCATGACGGGTCCTCCGAAGGTCGAATTTGTCGGCCGCATACGTCACAGCGCCGCGACGAAGGHYRTCCVAAACCGAAGACTCCTCCGATGCGGCCGACAAATACGTCCTTCCTTTGGCCCGAATCGAAGGACAGGTCTGATGGATCCTTCCCGGCCCAGCATATCCCATAATGCATTGCGGCCGGACCGGAGATTTTTTTTAAGCTAGTAATGGCGGACGAAGCGAGAGAAAGGAATACATTTTAAATAAAAATATGGTGATACAAAAATTTTAAAAAATTAGCGGTTGTAATTCTAATACTTTTATCATTTGTATGGACATGTTTTTAAATATTATTTTTTCGTCATAAAAAACGCGAAATAAACATGAACCTACAG
>NW_013954474.1:18368-20674 GCF_001266775.1 Austrofundulus limnaeus | reverse complement strand
GGGAGGCTAGACCGTCCAAATCCACAGCCTCTTTTTTCCGGTCTTCCCGGTCTACCAAGGACCCRGCCCRMMGMGACCGGGGAGTCTGGGTCCTCCGGAGGACCCGGCCTGTCATTTTGGACACAGCCCAAGAATAAAATTAGTGGATGCTAACCGCTAAGAACACTGTTACAGTTAGTTTTTTAATGTTTTAATATTTGAAGGTGGGTGGGATCATCTGTGGCAAATTGGCCAATCCACAATAGAGTTACAGCTCTAACTTTTACATAATAAGTTTACCCCTTTCAGAATAAAAGCATCTCCTTGAAGGGGTTTGTTTTTTCTAAATACTGCTTGAAGTTAATACTTTCTCTACCATATTAATACGTAGTCAATTTCTGTATTTGTTATTTAAATAGTGTTAAATGTTATTTTACTTCTTTTTGATGCTCTTATTTTGAAGTTATGCTGCTAAAGATGCTACATGCTACACACGGTGCCTGACACGTCCAACACTGCTTGTAAGAGAGAATAGTTTTTATTTTATTTGGATAAAAACCGCATAAAAATAGAAGTTTTACACGTTTTACAATTTTTTTGTGGACTTAAAATCAGTAGAACCTAATTTAGTGGAACCTAATTGGTAGGCTGTTTCCAAAGTCAGCCAAAAAAGAAGAAGAAAAAAAAAGCTAATCTGCTAAAGGAAAAGTTAGTTCTGCTAATAGAAGAACTGTGCCCACCACTGACTACAGTTTATGTAAAGTAAAAACAAAGATTTTCTACCTGGTGCAGAGACAGAGCCATCTCAAAGGTCCCCACAGTGTCCATGTTGGCAGCGATGATGGGAATTCCTCGATAGCTGCCCTTTGAGTTCCTGAAAGTGAAGCTCCTCATCAGGTCCACCTGAGGAAGACAACCATGACAACACCTCAGTGTTTTGACTGGAAACCTGTTCCAGATTTGTTCCACCAGAATTAACTAAYGTGTTCAGTGTCACAACTAACCACCACAATTTTACCTCTAAAACCTTCTCAAGTGGGGTTCTGTGGAAAGGTTATGAACAGTTAATATCTTACCTGTTATAGATAGCTCTTTGAACAATCTCAGCTTGAAGAAACTGTTTAATTCTGACCAGATTGAGGACGAAATGGTGAATCTTTGTCCAACACCAAAATGGACTCCAACTCAAAGTAACCTCCCATTATCCAAGGAGGGTGCTCCGCCCTTTCAACAGAACCAAGCGCTCTGCTTCTGAAAATTAACCAACCCCCTGCCACCAAACGTTCTGCTATCTCTGGATGTGGAGCAAAGATTGTAGCCACAGGATAAGTGGCTACGACGTAGCATTAGAAACGCGGTGCTTCGCTAACAATCAGACTCTGTCTGTAAATGGCTATAACTCAGCCAATTTTAAAAATACTGAAGTAAAATTTGGTGTGGTTGTAGCTGAGAGTCATCCTCAACATAGRCTCAGAAGGCTAACAGATACCATGAGATTGTGCATATAAAAAAAGGGTTGGACCAAAACAGGTTAACCTTTTCTTATTCTAAGATTATCTTAGTCTATACTTTTGATCTGAAGGACAGTGTGATATGAAATCCTATAGAAATCATAGTTGTCACAAAATGAGTTGTAGGTTTTGATCATCTCTGATCCTCACGTTTGATTAATAAAACAGTTTTTAACTAAGCAGTTTTCTGTATGAAACACCCCGGGGCGGAGCTAGACTTTTTTTTTGCCAGGGTGGCACTGGGGTGGTCAAGGCAATTTTTAGTAGGGGCATCTTGTAAAAATCAAGATGGCCACCACCAGTTATTTCAAATGGCTTTAATTCAGTTGTTTTAAAAATACTGAGCTGACATTTTGAGTGATCACAGCTAAGAATGACAAAAAAACATGCTGAATGCTA
This sequence comes from Austrofundulus limnaeus, assembly GCF_001266775.1. Taxonomy (NCBI): domain Eukaryota; kingdom Metazoa; phylum Chordata; class Actinopteri; order Cyprinodontiformes; family Rivulidae; genus Austrofundulus; species Austrofundulus limnaeus. Next base: position 18,785 of record NW_013954474.1, on the reverse strand, counting down.
GTCACAAATTATTATTCAGTCATTAGTAGAAGTAGCTGAAAACAATCTTTACCAAATTCTAAATGCTAATCAAAAATTCAGGACTAAGTACAGCTAACTTTAAAAGGATATAATTCAGCCATTTGAAACTTAGCTGTGATGAAATTTGTTGTGGAGGAGCTACAAATAATCAAATTGCCAATGCTAATCCCGAATTAATCTAATAACTAATGCTAATTTACAAAAGGCTATAAATTAGTCATTTTTAAACACACAGAGCTGAATGTCCTGATGCATCTCAGTAATCCAGGTAAAAAATCAAAAAGAAAAAAATTGTATAGGTCTTCTGGACGGGTTCTTCACTAATGAAACATTTCGTCTCTCCTCCAAGAGACTTCTTCAGTCTGAGAGTTTCAGGCAAAATTCAGGCTTTTAAGC
>NW_013954474.1:11750-18268 GCF_001266775.1 Austrofundulus limnaeus | reverse complement strand
GTAAATGAGTGAAAACTGCAGAGTTCTGGCCATTAGATGTAGCTCGTCTGTGTTGGGACATTCTTTTGAACCGTGGCTGCTTTGTTTCCCCGATGTACTATATGTTGTTCACTTTTTTTTTTACACAGAGCTGAAATTCTATATAATAGAGTAGGATCAGAGAACAAACTGTAAATACAAAATCCAAGATCCTCAACCCATTTGTCAGTTAATTAGGGGAGGTACCTGGTGTGGCCAACCAGGTGCCAGAGGTAACATTTGCCACCCCGGCCACCCCTCTGGCTCCGCCACTGGGTACAACATTTGAAGCTATAATGCATTGATGCAGGTTTGTATTTTGTGTGTTCTCTTCCCATGAATAAATATAGCAGTTCAATGGAAACTTCTGCACACCGGGTCAGACAGGACGCAGAAGGAATCCACAGCTGGATGACCCACCTCACTCCTGGACTTCAGCGTGCTCCGCTTTGGCCGAAGAAGGACATCCTTGAAGTCCAGCTTGATGTCATTCTCAATGCGAGGCATTTTATTTTAAATAGAACAAAAACAACTAAAGAGTGACCTGAAGCAGCTGGTCCTTGAAGGAGGCACTGCAGGAGACAGAGGTCAGRTGTCAACATGGTTGTTCACTTTTTGTACTGTAATATTCACACAGACTTAAGTTTTAATTAAAGTAAAACGTGAGATAGAGAGCGGTAGAGCAGTGAAAGGTTTAATAACAACACAAAATCAAATTTGTAAACACACTTCTTTTATTTTCACCTAAAATGTAATTACTAATTTGTGGCAATGTGGTTTCCACGTCATGGTTGTGAATAAGCGCTCTTAGACCTGGTCAAAATTCAAGGTTACACTAGTTTACGGAATAACGCTTAAATCAGTTAATTGTCACTCAAAGAGGTTTATACAAACATAAGCTAATTTTCACACTACGAAGGAAACGAAGAGCAAAAAATAAACGCATTTACCGTGAGAAAAGTATGATGGATAAAACGTACACCGAACTACCTCCTCCACTTCCTTTCCTCCACTTCCTTTTCCACTGTTAGCGCGGGAAGTTTTACAGCGGCGGACACCGGCCGAACACAACTTGTAGTTTTTAAGAACGTCATTTTAAAGGTGACAGGTGGGGCAAAAAACTACAAAACGCAAGCGTCGCTTTACGTCACATTGCGCTGATGTCGTAAAGGTCAGTCGAGACTCTTTTTAGACATATAACTTGATTTAATTTAGCTGTGAATGTACTTAGGGTTGTTTTTGTCACGTTTGGTTAATTTCAGAACGTAATTGTTAGTTTTAAGTCGAGTAAATACCAGCCGGAACGAGTAAAGCGGAACTGTCGCACACGTAGACGAGGCGACGGTGGGATTCAATGAATAACACCGGAAATATCAGTTCAATTATTTCTGGAAGCTTGTCATCCGAAATAGGAACTGAGCATTTGTTTTTCACCTCATAGGAGGCCAAGCAGTGTATTTAGTTAACATACAATTGTATTACTATTAAACTTTTGTGTTTTTTTTGAGAACAGTTCAAGAAAGATGTTGATTAAAGTGAAGGTAAGTTACATAAAATATTAGCCAAAACAACTACTTTTTATGGACATTTGTTTTTATAGACCCACTCTGAATTTATCATTAACTTCAAAGTATCTTTATCACAGACACTGACTGGGAAGGAGATAGAGATTGACATAGAACCCACAGACAAGGTATGCATCTGTATTTTCAYATTTGTTAAATTGTTTGAGCTTTATATGTTTCATTGCTGATTATTCCTGCTATAGGTGGAGCGCATAAAAGAACGAGTGGAGGAGAAAGAGGGAATCCCTCCTCAGCAGCAGAGGTTGATTTATAGTGGAAAACAGATGTAAGTTTAAGACACATATCATTAAATACGATAACCTCAGGGAAGTATTCTTTTGAGTACTTAAAAGTGCTTTAAAAGACAAAAACAAAACATTAAACCTATCACAGGGAATAACACTGACTATAAAAGATGAAGACAATAACACTAGATGTAAAATCAATTTACAAATCGCTAAAAAAGTGTCAGCAAAACACATTCTTTCAAAAATATTACACATCCAGTGTAAATAGGTACAAACTTTACCTCATTTCCTCCATATTTCACAGGAATGATGAGAAAACGGCAGCGGACTATAAGATCCAAGGAGGCTCAGTTCTACACCTGGTACTGGCCCTGAGAGGAGGAGGAGGAGGAGGAAGACGATGCCTGCTCTGCCAAGACTTTTGACCCACTCCTACAAACTGATATGATACCTTCAAAGCACCGCAGCATTCGTTTAAAGCAGCTTCACATGGTGACACTGAAGGCAACACGGAGGATTGGTGTCCTCCTCCTTACAGCCTGTAGTGTGTTTCCTGTAAAAACCTTCCCACACCGTAACGTTTCAGTGGCAGGATGTTAAAGCTGTGAGATTATAAGATACACACATACACGCTTTGCAGCGGGAAACTGCTTTTTACACCTTTTTTTCTGTTGTGCTCTGAAACAAGCAAGAATGATTTGTAAGTATATTTCTTCAAAACAACGCGCTCCCCTTAGAAAAAAAGTTTGATCAGATTTTTTTTTTGGTGCGTACAAAACTGGTGGAAGTGAATCACTGAGCCCACACTTCTCTTTCCTCCTGCATTACAGGTTGACTGAATAAGTTTGTGAGTTAATAAACTTGTTTAGAATCCTTTCCTGTGACCTGTCCCACCRTCATGTAGCTTCAGTTTACAAATATTCATGCTGTGTTCAGGACAGCAAGGTTAACTTTACTAACCGCTTCATCAGCTCATGAGGAGAAGACCCCTCGTCCATTGGCCTGTGTTAAAATCAAATATGTGAAAAGCTTTATCTACTTGTGCATGTTTTTAAGCATATGCACACATTAAACACCAATATTTACATATTAAACAGATTAGAGGTTAGATGGGGTTTAGATTGATATGGCGTAATGTAGAAAATATTTGCATCAACAGGCATGGGTTTTTGCAGCTCATTAGGAAACCCTTAATTTGAGTTAAAAAAAATCAGCTCTATGAAGGAAATGATTAAAATTTATATAAGTTAGATTTTAAGGAGGCAATATCTTACTTGCAGTAGATTGCAGTCAGAGCATTCTCTGTTTTGGACACTCAGAGATTTTCATGAAGAAGTCAAGCTGAGAGCTGCAGAGTACAGAGTCGAGTTTAATAATCAAAAACAACTCCATTAGTAGCTTTAATACTTTTTTACCCAGGCTGCATCATTCTTGCATAGTGATCTACATTAGCAGTAATTCTGAAGTTGAGGTATTTTAAAGTGTGGTTTGTTCCGCAACACTTGCCAGGTTAAGTGTACCCAGTCCATGTAAGAATGGGACGATTATAAAATAGTTTWAAAATCCATAACAGCGTTTGTTATAAAGTTTTTAACATTTGAGTTGTTCTAGATGTCTAAAATCCGCTAAGACAAGCTGATAACTTCTCCATGAAAAGTTCTCCGAGTCTCCACCCTCAGATTATTTTGACCTCTGTCTACTGCAGGTAAGATACTATTTAGAGATACTTCAGACACCATTTAAAAACATTTAAAGTATGTACTTAGTTATTCAAATGTGTGCGTTTCAGCCTGCACCAGCAGGGTTAGAAAGGTTATGAACAGTTAACACAGTATTTTACCTGTTGTAGATGGGGATTTGGACAAGTTCAGTTTGGAGAAATTGTCATTTTGATTGAATTGATGAGCTAACGGCTAGTCTGAGTGTGTTAAAAGATTAATGTGGATTGCTGTTGTCTTTAAAAAACTAAAATTTCCCAAATTTCTGAGCAGTTCATGCAAAAACTTAATAATTATTCTGTGAGCAGTTTCTTATTATATGGTTATTCATATATTTATAAACATAGTGGCAGCAGCTTGTTACGAGGAGCACTTCCTGCTAAGGTTGACAACTGGTAATTTTAGTAAAATTAAAGTGTCGTGTATTGAGGCTTGTTTTCCTGTATTTTGACTGCAGCCTGTAATTTGTATTTACAAACACTAGGTGGCACTGCTCTCCTCACATGGACCAATATAAAGAAGTTATGTTGAACTGGGAAGCGCGGTGCTGCCGGGTTTCTGAGTTTCTGAAAGATTATTCCAGTCAGAAGTCACAGCTAATTAGAACAATTTATTTTATAAACATATGGAGAAATCTACAAAGAAACGGAGACCTTGGAACTAAAAAAAGGAATGGGAACAAAAGAATCCGTGGGTCAAAGCTGTCAGTGATGACGTCATGATGCATCTCAGTAATCCAGGTAAAAAATCAAAAAGAAAAAAATTGTATAGGTCTTCTGGACGGGTTCTTCTCTAATGAAACGTTTCGTCTCTCCTCCAAGAGACTTCTTCAGTCTGAGAGTTTCAGGCAAAATTCAGGCTTTTAAGCCCTGCCTCCGTGTGACTGATACATCACATGGCTATCGTTGACACCTAATTAACACTTATTGTTAACAGGGGGTGGAGTGATACTGCCAATAGCCGTGCTGTAGGAGGGGGACAACTGAAAACGGAGGCCTCCACCTCTGTTTAATGATGGACGGTCTTTCTTCACAAAAATGGCTTCTTTTACTCCTCTCTCAAACCAACGTTCCTCTCTATCAAGAATGAGAACATCCTCATCTCTGAAAGAGTGACCGCTGGCCTGTAAATGAGTGAAAACTGCAGAGTTCTGGCCATTAGAATTAGCTCGTCTGTGTTGGGACATTCTTTTGAACAGTGGCTGCTTTGTTTCCCCGATGTATAACTGGTCGCAGTCCTCCTGGCACTTAACAGCATATACAACATTGCTCTGTTTGTGCCGGGGCACCGGATCTTTGGGGTGAACCAGCCTTTGCCGTAATGTGTTTTGGGGTTTGAAAGCTACTGGGACATCATGTTTAGAAAATAAACGTCTCAGTTTCTCCGAAACACCCGCAACATACGGAATAACCACTGGTTTGGGTCTGGGTTTGGGGTCTTCATTTTCACCTGAAGGTTGCATGGAGTCCTGTCTGTGTTTCCTGTCTGCTTTCAGGAAGTCAGTGATGACGTGATTAAAGCTTTTTGCAGCTTGTCAGCGGGAGTTTTTAATTGGACTCTGAGGTGAGAACGATTTATGTTGTAATTCTGTTTTCAGTGACGTCTGCTTGAAGTTGCTTTAAAAACCAAATTTGGCTATAAGCAGCTGAAACATGCGGGAAAAAAGATAAAAACATGTTTATTAAATCCCCTTTAATTCATCATGTTACATAAAAATATCAGAAACATGATTAAATCATGTTTAGGTGGATGTAACTCAAATGTTTGGGGAAATAAGAAATTTTGTGTGATGATGGCCTCCCAGTTGACACATTACATCATTAAGCCCCGCCCCCTGGCCCAGAAGTTGTGTTGACAGGAAGCAATGAAATTTTTGAGACTGAAGATGTTTTACCATCCGCAGAGTAGTCATTACAAATCAGTCTTTTCAAAATTAAACACTGTTTTTTTTTAAACGTTGCTCAAAAGACGATTACAGGTAAGATATTGTTTGTTTATAATGGTTCTGCAGAACCATCACCGCAAAACGACCAAATTTAAAATGATCCTGCCTCAATAAATCAACCTGTTAACATATGAGGGACAAATTCAAACTTTACATCAGTTTTTTTTATTAACTAAGACAAAATACAGACTGTGGCATCTTTATAAACAGTAAATGCACAAACAAAAACACATCACTGCATTTGAATCCACACCATGTTCCCCATAGCTGAACAGATGACACATAATACTGGCCATAACTTTTAGATCATCTCATTAACTGACACTTGTTATCCTCTTGTAAAAACAGAGACTCCTGACGGAACGGAGACGTAAAATCAAAGACATTTTGACGCAGTCATACCTGATTTTATGGCAGTGTGGTAGAGAAGAAGGCAAACTCTGAGACACAAAGGCTTTTCAGAAGAACTGAAGAAAACAGGATTCGTTGTCATTTTACAACACGTTACTGTAAAAACCCATCAGTTCACTAATAGACTGCGTGTCCTGCTGATGCATGTGGTAATATTGCACTACAAAGTCCTCAGGCTAATTGAGACAAAAATCTGTTTGTTTTTATTTAAATAATGTAAAACTCTTCTTCAAATAGTAAAATAAAACTTGAAAAAAGATATAAACTACAACCTCAATTCTAAAACGTGGGACAAAATGTAAATTAAATCAAACAGAATGCAGTGATTTGCAAAATCTCATAAACCCACACTTTGTTCACAAAAAGTAAAAATAAATGTTGAAGCTAAGAAATTGTGTTATTTTTGTTTTAATTTTAAATAAATTAATATAAAAAGGTTATCTTGAATTTTATGGCAGCAAYATGTCCCCAAAATGTTGTAAATTAAGTGGTATGAACTAAAAAACTAGCTGGACCTGTTGTTAGTTTTCCATTAGTTCASTTTGAAAGGGGGCGGGATCGTCTGTGGTAAATCAGCCAATTGAAGGCAGAGTTACAGCTCTGTCTAACTTGT
>NW_013954474.1:0-11715 GCF_001266775.1 Austrofundulus limnaeus | reverse complement strand
GTTTTAGTTAGTTATTGTTTTTTTTTCACTTTTTTACAGTTTTTATTTATTTTGGTTAACTAAAATGTTTTTTTCAATTTCTGTTTTTGTTATTTAGTTAGTTTTAGTTAACTATAATAACTCTGATGTTGAAACTAATACAGGATCAGTCTTGTATGTTAAACCTTCAAATAAAGTGAAATAAAAAGGGGTGTTCTGATACCAGTTTTTTTTTAACCGAGTATGAGTATTTCAGTTTGGGTACTCCCTGATACCAAGTAACAATACAGAGTACTTGAGTTAGAACTAYAATTTTACACAATAACTTTAAAAGCAATCGGCAAAAATTTGGCGAGGTGTTTTTTCTCCCTTATAGACCTGCAGCCCCTCTGACTGGATTAAATCTAATATACAGTGTAATATATACAGCTGTAACATTTTAAAGTAAATAAAAATAAAGCTTTCTTTCAACTTGTACGTATTTCTTAAACATGTAACAAACAAACGTTTCACTTTAAATGTAATGTGTAACACATTAAACGGTATCAGTTCTGGTATCAGGACATTTTAAATGAGAACAAGTACTTGTCTGGGACTGACTCGAACTAGACATTAGCCCACTAATTTGGGCAGATAAGATACGATTTCTTTTGTGTATTTTGACTGAGAAAACAAAAAGTTTGTTTATAAAGCTATCTACAGCAGGTGAGATATTCTTGCATGCAAGTGATCTATGTTCTATCAAGCTAATCAGTATGGACACACTTTGCAAGATCTTGCAAAAAAATGAAAATAAAGTAGCTTCAAACTTCTGATGCAAAGTTACTTTGAGTTGTATCGGACCCTAATGAGGAGCGTTGTGGGACCTGATGGTTTAGGTGCAGATGGCAGCAGAAAAGGCTTACCCCAGAAAACACTTTCCTCCCATCCAGGTTCTGCAGGAAGACTTGCTGGGCGTTAATCAGCTGCTGTTGAGTGAGGGAGCAGCTGACGTTCTGAAAAGCCTCCCTCTCCGTTTGGCTGCTAAATTGGACATACTTGTCCAGGTTTGTCCCCTCACACAGGATGCTCCTCATGTTGTCTGGCCTCGGGATGCCCATCATCTGGAAAAATAAAATAATAATGCTAGCTAAAGTTGACAAACAAGAACTTTGTATTCCACCCGTTTCTTTGTAATAGYTCAGGAGTTTCAGTGACAATAAAGCTAATTACATTTCGTACTTCAAAACGAGGATYTAAACAATTGTGTTCATTTTAYTGGTGTGCYGATAAGAGCATTTTTACAAGCATTKGTCCTCATTCAAAACGCCCTGATACCTGGGACAATACAAGTTTTTGCTTTGAGTGTTTTTGTTAACATTTTACACAACTTCCCAGGTTTTTTTAAAAATCAGGGTCATATTATGAACAATTACCAGTTTGTAAAATGTCAGCTCCACGTGGTACTTTTTACCATCTGCCTTCTTCCAACTACTTTCAACTTTTCATTTGTGTTTTGGATGTGCATGGCTTCTTTCTTTAATCAGATACTGGAAAACCATTTAGGGAGCAACTTGGGGGTTCAAAGTCTTACATAACAAAAAAAAAAAGAGAAGCGGTGGAGACTGAATCACTGCTAAAAAATAAAAAAAATTTAAAAATAAAAAAACTACTTTACTACTTGAACAATCAGCCTCTAAATTGATAGAATGGCCYCTTATGGAACAAAAAGAATATGCAGCAGCAACAGAATGCAGAGAAAAGAAGAGATGGGTGATAAAAGAGTATATGGAACCAGACAATAACACACATCTATGGATGAACACGGATCATTTATCAAACCAGGCAGTTACGGAAAGAAAAGAGAGGATGCCTTGTTAACGACGCAGGCTGTTTATGGAAGCCCATTTACGCCACTGTAATTATCATAAAAAATATTCTCCYTGTCATAATTATGACCTAGAACCTCATAAATAAAACCTAACTGTCTCATACTTATGATCATATTTATTTCTTAGTCATTTCAAATTAGACCATAATTATGAGATAGCATCATAATGATGCATCTCATCCTAATGACTCAGCAGTTGCATAGTTATGAGATGTTGTCATAGCTATGCACTGATATTTTAGGAATATGTGTAAGTTCACAATTAAAAAGTAGCATCTGATAATTATGACTCAGTATCATACATCTCATAACTCAGCAGCTCATAATTATTAATTTGCTATCTCATAATCATGATAGTCTTTTGAGATACTGTCATTTTTTCATAAATATGATGGAAATCTCATCATTTTAAGGTAAGATCTCAATATCACACATCAGTGTCTCTTAAATATGAGCTTGTATTTTCATGAAAATAAAAACCCTAATCCATCACGTAAAACCGTAGATAAGGTATTTATTCGCTAAAAACTTTTCAAAATGCAATAGTTGCAAATGTTTTAACTAGTACACTTTAGCAGCCTATTTCCCCACACTTTGTGACCTAATCCTCAGTTCAATATAATGTAAAATCCCAGTCAACTTTATGCAATAAGTCTTAAATCTGAGATTTTAAGATTATGACTTTTTATTGTAATTTTGATGACAATTTTTTTTCATCTGTAGTAGAAATGGACTTCCACAGCTTTGGAAGTTGTTAAGTAGCTAAAGGTCTCAACACAAAGGCATATTTTTTGGTRTCTAAACAGAACTGTATTTATGAATGTAGTGGTGAGCACAGCTAACCAAGCTAACCAAAACATTAAGTTCATTCACCATTAAACTGCTAAACAAGAAACTTAGCTGTGCTAAAGCTAATCCGCTAAAAATATAAAAAATTAGAGAAAGCTAACACTAACCACTAAGACGTCTGGACTGACACAAACCTGTTGTTAATTTTCTATTGGTCTAATTTGAAGGTGGGTGGTACCATCTGTGGCAATTCGGCCAATCCAAACCAGTTATAGCTCTGTCTAACTTGTGATACATCCAATGTGACCTCTTTCAGAATAAAAGCATTTCTTTCATCGAGTTTGTAAATATTGTTAGATGTTAGTCAAAAAAATAGCAAATATGTTCTCTACTGCGTTAATACATAGTCAGTTTTTTTTATTCTTTATTCAAATATTGTTAATTGTTTATTTCTTTTTAACACTCAGTTTCAAGTTTAGCTGCTAAAGATGCTACATGCTACACACACYGTGCCTGACACACCCAGTGTTGCTTTTAAGAGGGGATTGTTTTTATTAATTTGTAATAAATGGCATAAAAGAAAGGAAGTTTTACACTTGTAATTTTTAGTGGATTTAAAGTTAGCAGAACCTAATTTAGCCAAAGCTAACTGGCCTGCTAACATTTAAGCAAAATAAACAAAATATAAAACATAAATAAATAAAATGAATCCGCTAAATGAGAAGCTAGTTCCATGATTAGCGTATTAGCAGAGCCCACCAGATGAATGTGAACTGAACATGTTTAAAGTTAGTAAAAAATAAAAGTCTTGTTCACCAGATGTTACAAAATGTCCCGTGTGGTTTAGCCCTCCTTTCTATTGTTTATTCCACTATTAGATTGTTTCTGTTTCAAACACAACAGGAATCTTGTAACTAAAATACAATTAAATAAAGTCTAAATATAATCCCCTTTTTGTTTTTAATCTGGAAACAAACAACTGAAAGACATGTAACAAAAAAGCACTTGTTACTTCAACTGACACCCCTTTCATACAAAATTACCTTCTGTGAGCTGTTTCAAATTACATTTTTGTCAAGCAAATACSAAAGAGTGCCTGGAATATGAATACAGAGACAAGGAGTCCCAGCGGCTGCCCTGGGCCGGGATGTTTCAGCCCGAAGTGTTCGAGCACAGCACTCCTAACACATTTTGAACAAATTGATAATACTGTATTTAAATTCTTGTACTCACGGCAGAAGATGAAAAATACCTTTTTTTTGATATGTTGAGAAAGTATTGTACTTACTGGAGTGAGCTGAAGCTGAGCATTCATGAGGCTTTGGACAACGGTTGGTGAAACTGATAAATTCCGAGTCAGATACGTGGTGAAAGTTTGGTTGTCCGTCAGAACGCTCCTCATGGTGACTGGTAAAAAAGAAAAGAAACGTTACTCATGTGGAAATCCTAAACACAAGTGGTTGGACTGTGTTTGGCAGCTTCTATCACACCAAATCTTGTCTCAATGCCTGTGAAACTGACTGTTATACACATTTATGTGTTTGTTGAGGGTTCGTTCAAAGAACGTTGCTTCATTAACCAAAAACCAGAGAGTTCCCCTTTGATCCCACTTCCTGTTTCACTTTGACTGAACCAACTTCAAAAGAAAATATGCCAGTTGTATGACAAAATGGGTAAAATCGTGTGTATTATGCCAAGTGTCCTAAATATAAAGATGTTTCTTTGATGTTTTTAAATGAGGTAAATGCACATCACAGGCACTTTAGATCAGGTGACGTGGTGGCCATCTTGAATCAAGCCAACTGCAAAATTTACTTGATTGTCGATTTATCCTGTGATGCGATTTATGAAATATTTGGGTTGTAAACAGATTAACATGTTGGCCTTTGACTTTATTTCGGTGGGTGTTAAAAATAATAGTGCACCATGGCAGAGACCGCTGCTCTCCCACCCCTACCAGAGCTAATGTGAAATGTAGCTAAGAGCAAAAGTAAAATATTTAAATCATCCCTTTTGCATCGGTAATGTGGTGAAACTCAGCCGATTATGTGTACGGTGAGCTTTTAAAGGTTCTCTCTTGGCACGTTCTGGTGAAAACAACCGGAATTGATTGGAAAACGCTGCTCTAACTCGATCAAACGACTCCTGTTTCCTACTGACGACTCATTATTGTGCTCGTCATCGTCTACGCCGAGGGGAAACAGATCATGCTCCGCACTCTCACAGTGGAGTGACCACCTGAGTCTTTTTAATCAAAACACCAAGAAAAAAAGGAAGGACAACACAATCACCTTTGCCATCTTTTGCTAGCACCCCCCTTGATGATCTTTTGTGCTCTCGCCTCAGACAGCAGCAAGTCTCCATTAATTACGTCCGGGCGTGGATCTTTGATGGATTTAATCTTGTATATTACAAACCAGCGACCCCCAGAAATGCAAATGGGCCCAGAAGCTGCTTGTTGAACAGCCACTCCCCGCTCCCTCCCACCCTCCTCCTCCCCCCGGTTGCCTTTTTGCAAATTAGGTGCTGTGTGAAAATCTGAATATCATCAGACTAAATGAGCCTAATGCAAAGTAGCAACTTATCAAGACAAACGATCTGTCAGTCTGCACAGCAAATTGCATCATAAATAATCACACGCCACTGTTTTTGAGGAATGAAGGGGAATAACAAATCCTCCGGCTTGTCATCCACGCGAAGCGGGACACTTCCCCTGATCAAGAGCACTTGACAAAGGCATTGGCAGTGATTTCAGCTGCAGTGTAAATTTCACCATTAATTTCAACGCCATTTAGAAATTTGGTTTTGTATTGCTTTTGTTGCATAAAGAAACTTTTTTTTTTTTTTTTGATGGCCTCCCTTCTCCCCCTTTAGCCATCCTTTCCACCCCATTATTATGTTTTTTTTTTTTTTGAAAAAAAGAAGAGAGAAAAAGAAAAAAGTGAAATGCATTGAGAAAGAGTGAAAAAGAGATTAGAAGATATGTAAATGCATAAAGAAACTAAAAACTAGTTTTCCTGGGAGGAACACCTATTACTGCCTTTAATACCAATGTTTGAAACAAATACCTTGCAAGATCTGCAATCGTTCAGACTTCATGTTGGGGATGATCCTCAGCTACCATCACACCCCATTTTAGCTCAGTAGCTGTAAAAATGACTGAGCTATAGCCATTTTGGGGGTATGACATGAATTAGTACCTTTTAAAAAAATAATCGTTAAGCTGTGTCCAAATTCACAGGCTGCGTACCTCAATGGCAAATTACATCTCAGCGATGTGTCGAATGCTGTCCAAATTCAAAGGCTGGTCCAATTGCGACCCAAAAACTCACCCTGGTTTTCCTCCAATTTTAGGGACTGTTTTGGTGTATCCATTACAGCCCACCCTTTTTATTATTGCTTGTAATGGCAGATGAAGTGAGAGACAGATGTACAGTTTGGGTGGTACAAATATTTAAAGTTTAAAGCAGTTGCGTTTTTAAGATTTTGTCATTTGCATAGACACGTTTTTTAATATTATTATTCTTGTCAGAAATCATAGTAAACGATGACAGTGGGTCATCCAGTACTGTACCCACTGTACCAGTGGTACAGTGGGTCCCTTAGTTCTTCATGTATTGCATCTGAGACAATTTGGTTAATTTATTAATAATAATAATATTCCATCCATCTATCCATTTTCTGTACACGCTTCTTCCTTTTCAGGGTRGCGTGGGTCACTGGTGCCCATATCCAGCAGTCACAGTGCGAGGGGCGGGGTACACCCTGGACAGGTCACGAGTCCATCACAGGGCCACACATAAAGACAAACGAGACAAACAACCATTCACTCTCTCACTCACACCTAGGGACAATTTAGAGTTACCAATTAACCTAACAGTCATGTTTTTGGTCTGTGGGAGGAAGCCGGAGTACCCGGAGAGAACCCACGCATGCACGGAGAGAACATGCAAACTCTACCCAGAAAGGTCCCCAGACCAGGATTTGAACCAGTGACCTTCTTGCTGAGAGGCATCAGCTCTACCAAATGAGCCACCGTATAATATTATTATACATAATATTTCGCTAATTTCGCTAATTTTTCTTCCTTTTAGCATTGGTAGGCGATAGGACACGTGCCGAGGTAAGGGCGGGAATAAAGTTGAATGCTAAGTCCAAATTCATAGCCACTTTCTTCTGGTCTTCATGGTCCACAAAGGACCTGGCTCACCTAGACCGAGTAGTCTGGGTCCCGCGAGCCACACAGACCTGGAATTTGGACACAGCTAAAGATGTACAACCAATGGTTACTTTCCAGAAATTTAGCTCTAATCCATCCAGTGGTTCATGAGAAATGTTGCTCCATCACAGACAAGCAAACACACAGACATTACATGAACCCTCATTCTTTTATGGTGGTGGGCAATGATTTTACCACCCTTACCACTGCCAGGGTTGGACAGGGACAGGACAGAAGACCACTGGTTTACATCGTTCATCAGCAGCCGGGCGTTACTCAGAACTGACTTGTTTACCAAACTGGTCTGTAGTTCGATCAAGATCCCCGCGATTCTGCAATGTTTGAAAGACAGAGGAGATCAAATACAGTTGGTATAACTATAATCAGAAAGTTTCATGTCTGTGTACAGCAGAAAAGAGAACAGCTCAGTGCGTACATGGAGTTGTTGAAGTTATTGACTTGGCCTGGTGTCTCCCCCGGCGTTGGATAGTTCAAACAGGGATTTTCGATGTTACACATCAAACCTTGAAGCCAGGGCAGCACCCCCGCTGATGGCATGGCTTTGTTTGGGTAGTGACCTAAAGGAGAGAACAGCTGTTTACTCTCCTCCCACCTTTGAACTTTGAAGAYGGGGAAACAACAGAAACTAAACCAATGCGCAAATTTAGCTGAAACATGCTTAAAAAGTTAAAAACCAAGTTGTTAAAACTAAAAGGAAGAACACTGGCCAAAAGTTATAAAAGCAAAAGACAAGCTAAAAGTAGCAAAAGAAAAGGAAAAAAACGATCTAAAGCACATTGAAGCAAATGCTAAATGTAGCAAAATTATAGCTAGTTGCTTATAAGAGCATGCTAATGCTAAGTTAGGTACAGCCTAGCTAAAAGCTGAACAGTAGCAAAATGATAGCTACAAGATAAAAGTAGCAGAATGCCACCTAAACTCAGCAAAAGGCTAGCTGAATGTAGCAAACGTGCAGCTAGAAGCTTAAAATAATGAGCATGCTAGTGGAAAACAGTAAAAAGAAAGCTGAAAGCTAAAATTAGATAAAGGCTAGTTAAAAGCTAAGGTAGCAAAATGGTAGCTAGAAGAAAAAAATAGCAGCATGCTAGCAGAAAGCAGCAAAAACCAAGCTGGAAGCTAACGCACGGAAAGGCTAGTTCAATGCTAAAAGGTAGCAACATGATAGCATATAGATTAAAGTAGCAGAATGCTAACTCAGCAAAAGGCTAGCTAAAAGTAGCAAAAATTAAGCTAGAAGCTCAAAGTAAGAGCATGTAAGAGAAAAGCAGCCAAAAGTAAACAAAGCTAAAAGTAGGGAAAAGCAAGATAAAAGCTTAAACGAAAATGGCATAAGAAGACGACTATAGAGTCAGTAAGCAGAAGCAGATTTAAAAGATATTTTTTAAAGGAGGTGAAGTGATCTCAGTGCATTCTATGCAACATTTTGACAAATGAACAGTTCTGGGATTCATGATTAAATTCAGCTAAGTGTTGAATTATTTTATGTTACATATTTTGCTAAATTTGGCACAAAAAACTCAGCATTAAACCCTGCTTGTACTTACATTGACTTTTGTAAATGGGCTTGTTGGTTGACCTCACCAACACCAGTATAAAGAAGAGAAACAGAGGCCACAGCAGCTCGACAATCAGCCGCACCTGCAACAAAAACAACACACATCTATTTTACGACTCAGCCTGTCAAATACATCTTCTCAGGTTTCTGTGGCTTGAATCATTTGCAGCACTTTCTGCTAAATCACTCAAAGTTGGAGTAAATCTCCCCCATTATGTCAATGTGCATTGATTATTTAAGGCAAGCATAACTAGACAAATAGATTTTAAGGAAAAAGTCTGACATTTTATATAATATATAATGATAATAAAATATAGAATGATAATATAGAATGTTTTATAAACCTCTGCACAGCCTGTAGGTTTACATTGCATGAATATTTCTCATTGATTTAAGCAATTCTTTGGAAGCGCTACAGCTAGCAAGCCTCTTTAAAACAAACTGAATTACAAGCATTTTTATGTTTGGTAACATTGATTACCAGTGGCAGCCATCTTGAATCAATTGGACATTAGAGTCTTAAGAAAATCTGTCCAATGGTTAATGAGATACAGTATGTTACTAATAACAAACACATGCACTTTCACCTGCCTTTCATGATGACACAAGCTGATACTAAATCACAAATGTTATTTTCAAATGATTTAAAATGGCTGTAATACATTTCAARACATTAAAGCAATAAATGTTTTCGATCTTTGACTCATCCTCTGCTAATGTTACACAGCTTAAATGCATACGTGTTTTTTTCCCTTTTAAAATACCATTTCCTCTTGTTATTATTAGTAGAGGAAACCCCAGCCTGAGTGAGTGGTCTGTGCTGGTAAGTCCCTAAACTGAAGCTATCTCAGACTCTTTATCATCTCCTCGTCACACTCAATCCTCTCCAGGAATCAGAGTGTCAACCACTTCTTTACGTTAATACAACCACTTCTTGCCACCTGGCAGGCTGAGTCCCCAGTGGCACGTCAGKTTTTCATTTCAACAACAAGCAAAGGGAAAAGAGAAAAAAAACTGCAATGGATGGCCCTACAGTTTTCATGTTTCCCCCTTAAGACCAAGAATGCTTAAAACTGATTTATGCAACCGGAGATTAAACAACAAAATGATTTAGTCTCACTCTGGTATATTCACAAAACTATAAAGTGATGTAAATTAAAAAGAAAAAATCTATTCTATTTGTGTTGGATTGAAGAGAAAAGAGTTCTTCACAATCTGAAGAGAACAGACATGAGGTTTGCAAACAATCATTACGTGGACCAGACAAAATTTGTTATGTAGGAACCCACATAGTGGGCAGGTGTGGGCCAGATCGTGTCAAGCTGACACTGTTGTTTGACAGCTGGCATGACAAGTGGTTTGTCAACTGGTTATGGGCCAGGTATGGCAATGATTGCACTGTTTTCGACGTGGTCTGGTCCAGTTGTGTTTTGTTTTTTTGTGGCCCAAAACTAATGCCATAAATGACCCAGCTGTGGTTTGGTTTATGTGCCCCAAATCTGTTATTGCCATGTCTGGTTCAGTTGTGGTTTGGTTTGTCTGGCCCAAACGTATCAATTCCGTTACTGGCCCAGATGTGGTTTGGTTCATGTAGTGCTGGCACATGCACGGACCATCTCTGGCAAACCACATCTGGGTCACCAATTGGCCGTCATTCTTTGAGGTACAGTATCTGGGCCGAATGTTAGTGTTTACTACATTGTGTGGGCCAGAACTAGGCCAGGGAAATTTTGCTATGTGGGTACAAACGATCAAACCCCAGATAGCAAAATATGGGTGAATCAACATTGTAATTTGGTTAGGCCGAAATATTGAGTCCATGTTGAATCCTGACATCTAAATTATGCAAAAAGTGGTTGGTGACTTGAATGTTAAACCAACGATAGGTTTTTCATCATAACTGATACCAGATCAATGGTGTTTCAACCAACTAACCTACAGGTATATTGTGTTGATTTCATATTGAATTAATGTATAGGAATCAATATTGATTCCCTGTCCATTTTACATTAAAATATTCAACTTTTCTAAAGCCACTTTGTAAACCTGAACACGTTATCAGAACTCCAAACTTTTGAGGCAACATGTTGTCTCAAACCTTTTAAGTTGATAAACTAAAAATTGTAAAACAACATTGATTCAATGACATATTTTCAACATTGGTTACTTGGCTAGAACTGGATGATTGTTTGATGGTTGATCCACCATCAATTTTCAACCTTAACCAAAAACCAACCTTTTGAACCAAAATTGAACATTTAATTAACATCTTTTGAATGGCCGCACCTATAATGTGATAAAAGATCTGTCTCACTTCAAAGAGCCGTGTTTCCCACCATTCAATTTTGGTTCAGCAGGATTATCTGTACATGCATAAAAACAGACTTACCTGCAAGTAGAAATCAGCAATGAAAACTTCCTGTAGTGTTACTGGTGAGCTGATTTACATAACGTCATCTGTTGCTGTTATAGAACATGATGATTTATGCTTTATGTATGCCGTGACTACGGAAGTCACGTTTGGACCCACAACCTCTCTTATCCAGGCTTTTCTACCTTGTAACACACCACACTCACATTCTCATGCACACCAAAGCCTCYCCACTGTTTTAGCTGACCTGCCTTATTTCTATACTTATTAGGCCCGTTCACTGACTGAAATTATTTCTGTAGCCTGACCCTTACCCTAAACCTGATCTCATCTCAATTCACTTCTTAGTCCTAAACCTACCCCCTAGAGCAGAGATTCTTAACCTATGGGCCACGGCCCAATTGTGGGCCGTGAGCGCCACCTTGAGGGCCTCAAAAGAACAACAGTTTTTACCTTTGGGCCGCAGAGGGCCGTCATTGATTTAAAAGAAGTTGCAATACACTTTCTCACCACTAGTAGCGGTAGTGCACCACTCAGATGTTTGACAACTTTTTTAATATGTAGAAGAAGAACCTTAGCAACCTGCCGAGAATGGAAACTTATTTTAAATGCAAAGTAGAAGGTAAAAATGAAGGCAACCCATCAAAAAAAAGGCCAAAGTTTATCACGAATACGAAGTGCAGCTTCTGGTTTTACCATGCAATTTTTTAAAAGTTAAAAACATTATCAAATATATTTGAAGATACAGGTATAATTTAACTTGCACTTTATCAAATTAATTTTTGTAGTTTATTTTAAAACATTTTGAATGTAGCTATTTTAAAGAAACTTTAAACTTGTCAAAAAAGCTGTTACTGTTATTGTCACTAATAAGAATAGCAGCTTCTGATTCTACCATGCAAAAGTTTAAA
>NW_013954473.1:52503-53794 GCF_001266775.1 Austrofundulus limnaeus | reverse complement strand
GGGTGACCCCTACAACATCCTTATTTCTTTCCATCCTCCTTAGATTTGCTAACTGATTGACCAAATGTTTGATCCAGTAGTGTTTTTTTTACATATTCTGATCATTACAGCCAATATGGTTTTAAAACAGAGAAACCTGGTAAATAAAAATGGTTTGATGTTGCTGTATTTACTTTAGCATTTAAACAAACTTGTAACCTTTTTAACGTTTTTAATTATTAGAGTAAAATATGCTAGAGCGGTATCACTTTTGGTAACAAGACACATTAAATCCTGATTTAAATACAGATATTCTGAAGTGTAGCATGTTGTCTTGTGTTTGTCATCTGTTTGAAAGTCTTGTGTAAAAAGCAAGCATTGATGATGTCCTGAGTGTCTGAGTGCTGTACCTTCATTCAATAATGAATAATCCTATGAGTTGTTAGATTTTTAGAAAGATAAACTTCATTATAAATATTTAGGCTTCACAAATATAATTTCCAAGTGATTGTAATGAAGGAAAATTCCTGGACGGAAGTTTGAATAACAGCAGAAAACCAGTTGAAACTGTTATAAAAAACTTTCTTCTTGCTTCTGACCCCAGTCAGCTCCAGCAGCACACAGCAGCAGTCAGCAGGGTTTAGAGTAACGATGCCTGCTGCCTTATCTGAAGCTAAACAAACCCTCAGCAGCAGCATGTGTCCCAGCCTGAAGCTAAGGGACAGACTGCACCGAAACTAACAAAAAACCTCGGCTCAATAATGATTCAGCCTTTTATGGCTCCTCCTGGTTACACTCCTGAAGGTGTGATCTTTTTAGGTCAGACATTAGAATTTAACCAGCTTTGTTATGAAGACAGAACACATGGATAAGACACTCCAGCTTTTGTTGTTTTAAATCATGGTTACAATGATCAGAAAGTATTAAAATACTTTTCTAATCAGTACTAATCTGTTACTAAATTTCCTTCAGTACTATGAAACAAAATGTGCTTTGAACCCTGAAGTAAAACTACATTGAACCACTGATGTGGAGCCTGTTTCAGTGCAGAAAGTCATGTGACGTCCAACAAACAAATGGTTTTCTTGTCAGAATGAATCTTGAAGCAGCCCAGTCAGCTGAGACCCTGGCACCACCTCGTCTTGGTTCTGACAGCTGACAGGTTCAGATAGTTTTGGACAGGAGAGCAGTCGACACTATAAAACAGCTCTAAAATGTTTGCAATGTGTTGCAATTTTTCTGACAAATCTCCTCAGTGCACATTTATCAATCTTTATTAGTGAAACAGGATGTTTAAGCATAAATATAAATT
>NW_013954473.1:50655-51503 GCF_001266775.1 Austrofundulus limnaeus | reverse complement strand
CAACAGATGAAGAAATAGAAAATTAGCATTTATTTATTTATTGCGGCTACCTGGTTTGCTAGTTAAAAATTAAGAGTTAAACTATGCTATTATCAGAACAGAAGGTGGATCTAGTTAGAATTTTTAAAGAAGAAATTAGCTACATTAACTAGATAAATAACTAGAGTCGGTGGTTAGTTGGTTTAAGAAATGTGAACCTAGCTAGCTAGAGTTTATCCATTTATTTAGCAGCAGCTGCCATTTATTAAAATAGTTCAACAATTGTACAATAATTAGTACTATACAGCAGCAGTGTTAAAAGTTGTGATTTCAGAAAATAAAATGACAACAGTTTTCTGTTTCTGTTTTCATTTAAACAGGAAAAAGACATTTAAATTGTTTTACATTATTTCGATCTGAAGTATAGGATAGCCATCGTAAATCTGCCCATTTATCATAATTTGTTTTAATTTTAAAATGAAAAACTGATGACCAACATCTAACATGCTTGGAGCCGAGGACAGCTCCCGGGCCGAAAGCTGCACAAAAGCCCGAGCTGCTACCTCGGCTTGTGGCCATAGACCCTGTCAAAAAGTCACTTTATTCACAAGAAATTCAACTTTATGCAAAGATAAAGGCCAGCTCTGCTGTGTTAGCATAGAGGTGCTAACGTAGCAGCGCTGGCGGCACGCAGCTAGAGGACGTGTTAACGTAGCTTAAAACTTCTCATAATAAGGAGATAAGCAGCCAAACATGTTAAGAAGATGTTTCACTTACTGCATCTCTGTGGTTTCCAGCAGCCATGATGTGGACTTACTTCAACCACTGTTGTCAGAGTGGACTAACAGTTTTCAGCACAAACACACAAA
>NW_013954473.1:46474-48657 GCF_001266775.1 Austrofundulus limnaeus | reverse complement strand
TTCCAAAGATGCTCAACAGGATTCAGGTCAGGATCATAGAAGCCCACTTCAGAATAGTCCAATGTTTTCCTCTGAGCCGTTCTTAGTGTTTTTATCTGTTTGGGCTCATTATCCTGTTGAAGACCCATGAGCTGCTGACACCAAGCTTTCTGACACCAGCAGCACATTTCTCTCTACAATCCTTGATAGTCTTGAGATTTCATTGTACCCTGCACAGACTCAAGACCCCCTGCAGATGCATCCAAGCAGCTCCAGACCATAACAGACCTCCTCCATGTTTCACAGTAGGACAGTGTGACAGTTTTCCCTCTGTGAACACAGAGCTGATGTGCCTCGCCCTGAACTTTAATTTTTGTCTCATCTGTCCAGAGGACATTCTCTCTGAAGCTTTGTGACTTAGTCAACATGTAGTTTGGTAAATTCCAGTCTGGCTTTATTATGATCTGGTGTTCTTCTTGATCGTTTCCCATTAAGTCCAGTTTGTCTCAAACAACAGATGGTTTGATCTGACACTGATGTTCCTTGAGCTTGAAGTTCACTTTTAATCGTTAGAGGTTTTTCTGGGCTCTTTTGTTACCATTTATATTATCTGTCTCCAGTGGTGGGCAGCGTTAAATCAAATGTTAGTTCCGCAAATTCAAAAGCGCTAATTAATTTATTTAGGTCTGCAAGTTCTTAAGCACATGTCGTAATAATTTTAGTGGAAGCTAAATCAGTTCCACACATTCAGCTCAGTTCACCTGAGTGTAAATGTCCAGTGAAAACATGAGCATTCTTGTACAATACTGCCATCTAGTGGCTTGATAAACTGCTTTCAACCCATACCTTACTTTGTTGTGGTGAGGAGGTGATGTACAGAACCAGACTTTTGACTCATGGTGTTAAAATAAAAAGTTGTTGAGGACTGTAAGTTCTGCTGCTTCTTGGTCATTTTTCTTATGTTTATGGTAGATAGGGCTTCAGGAAGAAAACACACATATTAGTCATTTAAACTGTGTGTTGGAGAAGGGCTGTTATTGGTTTATTATTGGAGAACTGAAGCGATGCATTCTGGGTAAAGGAAGCTGACCGCCTTCACTCACTTCAAAATAAGAGCGTAAATTTAAACTGCTGTGCTTCAATAGTGAGACAGCGGTTTGGTGGTTGAAGCTGCAGCTTGTCATAAATTATTATAACTCCTCCCTCTATCCTCTCAAAGCTCATATAAGTATATAAACAAAACAACAACAGTCATGGCTGGATTGTTGGATAAACTTTTATTTTTTGTTAACTGTGGTTCTAGAAAAAAGCCTGAACATCAGCTGAGCTTCAATAAACCAGCTGTTGAGCTGGATTTTACTGGCCTCAATCATTTTAAACAAATAACATGAATTAAACTCTGCTGGACCATTCCCTCAAGTGTCCCTCGCTGTGTGTGTGTGTGTGTGTTACCATAGAGTAATTAAAAAAGGAAAGATGAGGCAGAGGCCGGCATGGTGCCAGTTTCCCCTCCACCACTGCTCTAACCCAAAACCCTAAGTGTCTATATGCAAACCTTGGGGGGTGGGCACAGGTACAGGGGGCGAGAGAGGTGCCATCCGGCCACCTATAGCCATGAGTGCCCACCATAAGTTCCTATATGTGAATTTCATGAAAATGTTGATGTCAGTGTTTCAATACTGTGTTTTCTCATGGTGTTGGTGAGTGACAGGAAGCCCTCTCTGATGTTCAAGAAAATAATGAACTCTTTAGATTTTATTTACAATAATGTATGATGATGTTCTGCCCCTGTTTTAAATGATAAGCCATACCTTCCACTGTTCAAGATGATGAAGACTGATAGATAATTAATTATTAGCGGTACTGCATTTTCATTTTAGAAAGCGCAAATTCGCTTATAAATTATAATTAGCAAATCCGCTAAAGCACAAATGAAATATTTAGGTCCGCAATGAGCGGAGTTGCGCTTTAGGGGGCTAGTGCCCACCACTGTCCATCTCCTTCATTTGTCATCAGTTTTCCTCCTGCAGACACATCCAGGGAGGGTGGCTACAGTCCCATGGATCTTAAGTTTCTGAATAATCTGTGCAGCTGTAGTCATCAACCTTTAACGCGCTTGTCTATAATTTTCGGTCTACTCTCCTGAGACAACTCTTCCCTTGTCTTCCTCTGGTCCATGTTGAGTGTGGTCCACAGTGTAACCT
>NW_013954473.1:43710-45474 GCF_001266775.1 Austrofundulus limnaeus | reverse complement strand
GCACAAACCTTGGTTTTAAAGTGTAAACTGGTCCATAGGTGGTTTTATGATGAGCATCTGGTATGGTGGTGGGTATTTTAGATTTAGCTTTACAGCTGGCAGCAAACAAAAAGAAAAGTTTGGAAATTGCTTTTGTAAAATGGGTTAAGCTAATTAATCAATGAGAAGCTTTTATAAAGTTTACAAAATACGATGAACTCACCACTGTGTGTGTTTGTTGGATTTTTGAAAGTCCAAAATGTTTTTCCCAATCAGGACTCTCTCAGCCTGCTTAGAGGAAGTGAGGAAAACAGGAAGTAACATGGACTTCCTGTCACTCTTTATACACACCCTACAGGAGTGTAGAAGCACTGCATTTGGATAACCAGGTGCAGCTGCTGAACCCTGGATTACAACAGCATGTCACCAAACAGCACAGTGAGGATCTGTAGGCCTATATACAGGCCCTGCAGACACCTGTGAGGATAATTAGTGACACACCTTGATTTAACATGATCCTTTAGGGGTTCCATCATTTCTGTCCAGATCTGCTGTATGAGTTTTATTATTATTGTTTTTAATTCTGTTGAAGCATGGTTGAAATGTAATGTCTGACTTTCATTTGTTCATTTTTATACAATTTTTATTATTGCTTTTGTCAGATTCAAGTCATTTTTTTATTGTGGCTTTTTCTTTCATTAAACAAGTGGTACTAACAGTTTTGTCCACATGTGTATTTCTATGCACCAAACAAACATCTTGGTTTGACTTGAATTTTCCCCTGAATCCACAGGTTTCTGTGAGTGAGCTTCAGGTGTTTGTAGTTTATCACAAATATCTGCAAAATTTAATTCTACCAGGTGTTTTAGCAACAACAAGGTGCTGTGGCTGTTTTGTGTTAAACGTRTTTAGAACCATACTGAGAGGCAGCTGTAATACATTTAATTCAGTAAATTGTAGTATTAAATGTCTACTTGAGCTGAAATCCAATAAATATAATCCCTTTTAATTAAACAATCATTTTAAGGATAAATCTGTCAGTTTAGTTTAAAAAAAACCAAAAAATATTATTTTTTATTTTGTGTGTAATAATCTTTGTCAACAGAAAAAATACTACATATTAAATGACATTTTAGATGAGATATTTTGCCAGTTGTTTTTGTAAAGGACAAACTGGACAGCCTGTAAGGTTTTTATGTGAACCTGTGTAATGTTGACATGTATATTGGAGCAGGATCCATTGTACCAACACAGGCTGTTTGTTATCTTCAGGTTGGATACTGATTGATGGCAGTGGCAAACAGTTTGGCAGTGTTACCTGCGTGACGGTACACTCATCCTTCCTAAAGGCCGTCAGGCTGTGCAGGAGGTGCTGGCTGAGGCAAAGGACTACCTCATCAAGGACCTGGTAGAGCTTTGTCAAAACACACTGCAGGTCACATCAGAACCAACTGCTATAGTACACAGAGAAATAAAACACTTTATTATGACAATAATCTTTTTAATTACACTATGTTGAAGAGAGATTGTTTTACATTTATTTTAAAGCTTCACATTTTCATTCATGATTTATTTCTGTGTGGAATTCTAACATGTAATGTGTTTTATTTCTGCATGACAGGACAATAAAGAACATCTCCTGTGTGTTGTACCAGTTATTACTTCCTGTAAAGAAGAGGAACGACTCATCCAGTCCTCCAAGGTAAACACAGACCATCACACCAGACTTTTGAACTAAAGTCTTCTAAAAACAAACAACACTGAAGCAGCGAGGCTGGACTTACT
>NW_013954473.1:41496-42710 GCF_001266775.1 Austrofundulus limnaeus | reverse complement strand
TGGTCCCACGGCCCTCTGTGGCCCAAAGTTAAAAACTGTTGTTCTTTTGAGGCCCTCAAGGTGGCGCTGTGGCCCATGGGTTAAGAATCTCTGCTTTAGGGGGCCTGTGCCCACCTCTGCTTCTTTTGGTCATACCTTGCATGTTAAAACAGATGAAGTTTTTGTGTCTGAAGCTAACAGTAACAGAAGTATCCAAAACATTAGATTTGTATTTACCAGATTGTTTACAGTTATATGTAAGTAAATGTGTTGATGCTAAATAAATAAAGTCTGTTTGAAAATGTATTTTTCAATTGACAGATTGAAATGTTGTGTGTGAAATCTAAATATGTAATGAGACCCCTCCCTCTCTGTTAGCCTGTAGTGAAGCTGGTGTACAACAGAAGCAACAACAAACACTCTCACACCAGGTGAGATACCTATTTATGGAGGTCCACTTCTTATCTGCACAAAAACAAAAGCTTCTTATGTTTTAAAAAGTGTTCCACTAAAATGTACAAATCCATGCTGTATACAGTTTATTATTGTGAGTCTTCATATTAAACAAGCTCCAGGGTTTTAACAACTGGACTTACTGAGTTTTTCCCTCCTCTCCTCCCAGTAAGTCAGACGATAACCAGTTGAAGAACATTGAATTGTTCGACAGACTGTCACTCAGCTTCAATGGACACATTATCTTCATGAAAAACGTGACTGGAGATGAGATCTGCTGCTGGTCCTTTTACGGTCAGGGTCGCAAGCAGGCTGAGGTGTGCTGCACCTCCATRGTCTACGCCACAGAGAAGAAGCAGACCAAGGTAAGGATGAGTCCTGTTTTAACAGATGGCTTTGAAAAGACAAAGGGAGAGCGTTGGTATGTGATAGAAAACCAAAAAAAAAAAAAAAAAACATCCAGAGGTGCTAACTTTACAGCTGTTTGTTGCTATCTGATGATTGGAACAAATTCTAGTCTGAATAGCATAAAAAAATACATGATTTGATAATAAATTAGACATTGAAATATTTCTAGAAATTTCATTTCTTATCACTTATCATGGTGGAAAATTTCAATGCATAGTTTAAGTGCTAACAATCTGTCAAAATCTGAAGAAAAGCAAGCTGTTTGTGTTTTAAATCAGTGCATACAGTTCAGTTCAGTTTATGTATATACTGTATCTCCAAGTCCCAACACACATTGTCTCAGGACACTGTGCATAAAAAGAACAATGTAAAGA
>NW_013954473.1:39004-41200 GCF_001266775.1 Austrofundulus limnaeus | reverse complement strand
ACAGCAGAGTGAGGAAATGTGCTCAGTTTGTGCTCCAGCAGTCTGAGTCTATAGCAGCAGAAATGAAGAAGAATTCAGTTGCAGTGACTTTATATACAATCATTACAAACATGACTTTCAGTAATTATGGGGTGTGAAGTTATTGGTATGATGTCTTCTTTTACCCGTGTGGAATAATTATACAGCTTAAAAAAAGAAATAAGAACTGGCTGTAAGTTTGAATTTAGTGTTAATTTTCTCTCCTTTCTGCACAAAGTCATAATATAATAGGCTGAAAAAATCTATTCAGTATATTAAGGGTGTAGTGAAATATGTAAATATGTTGACATCTGTGAATGAATGAATGAATGAATGAATGAATGAATGAATGAATGAATGAATGAATTTTATTTATGAGGACAATGTGAAATTAAAACATAAAACCATTTGATGCATTGCACCAGATTCAGCCTAAGGCTAGTTTACATCTGCAGTCCTCTTAATAATAATGTCAACATGGGGGAGCTAAAAATGACAAATAAACAGGACATTGTGAACTGAAGAGGTGTCCAGTTGAAAAACCCAGTCATTATCACACAAAGAYGGCCTTCAGTCATCAGAGCAATCAGACAATCTGCAACATCAGACAGATGGACAGGTGATTTTTAACTGAAATCCAGCACCTGTTGTCAGTGTCCTGGCAGGAGATGTGGCCACCAGTTCTGGTCACAACTTGTCAAACTGGGCTCAGGGG
This sequence comes from Austrofundulus limnaeus, assembly GCF_001266775.1. Taxonomy (NCBI): domain Eukaryota; kingdom Metazoa; phylum Chordata; class Actinopteri; order Cyprinodontiformes; family Rivulidae; genus Austrofundulus; species Austrofundulus limnaeus. The sequence continues at coordinate 40,467 of NW_013954473.1, read as the reverse complement.
GAAAATAGTGCTGAAAGTGACCCTTGTCAATGTGCAGCTCCTGGAGGGCTGAAACTCTAAACTCAGAACGCCTCTGAAATATCTGGTGAATCCAGACAGTGCAGAGGTGCCTACAACGCTCTCTAGCTTTCAGTAAATAAAGACAAGCCACTCGTCACTGATTGTACAAAGAGACCGGCGACAATCAGAAGTCAAGAGGCTCATCTTTCCACACTTTCCACCCTGAGGAAACCATGTCAGACCATCGACGTATTCAAGTTAAGCTGAAGATGGGGAAACCACACCCAGTCACTTACAGAAACCCAAAAAACACTGACTGGAATCTGTTTATCAGCAGTTTAACCCAGTTGATGGATGAAAGAGTTGCCAGGATTAAAACTGTGCAAGACATSGAGCATGACCAGTGCTGTGCAAACTGATATGTCTGCCTGTCCAGAGAGAATCTGGAGGCCTTGATAGCAGCCAGTCAGGTGGACTCCAGAGTTGTCTGACAAGGTAAGGCAGCAAGATGGCAAAGACACAGATCCCAACCAAGCAAAACCAGGTGGGATCAGTATGTAAAGTCCCACAATCACTATACAAGTGTTGTAAGGGAGTCACATGGGTCTGCCATGCACCGGCGCCACCGGACCCTCTGACCACCATCCGTAGGTAAGGCAGATGAAGCGTCTTGCCCAAGGACACTACAACAGAGAGGGCTGGAACGGGGAATCGAACCCTACGGGACAACTCCCCTAACCTCTGTGCCACAGCCCCCCTTTAAGAAGTCTTCAGTTTATACAAAATACTGCAGCTATAGTTCTGATGAGAGTTTAAGGGTGTATTCACACTGATCCTGTTTAGTCCGATTCAAATGAACTCAAGTTCATTTCCTAGATCTGCCTGGTTTGTTTGGAGAGGTGTGCATCGGTCATCGAACTCTGGTGCAGACCAAAAAATCTAACTCTAGTCCACCTGATAACCCAGGTCTTGGTTCGGTTGAAGTGAACTCTGGTGTGAATGCCAAGAGGACAGGACATCGCTCCAAAAGCAGGAAGTGGGCTATATTGCAGAGCATTCTTAGTAATAATGACACTTATAGTCTAATGCTGTAAGTGTCCTTGGGTGTCCTGAAAGGTGCTTTTCAAATAAAATGATGATTATTATTATGATTAAATAGTCCAAAAGTTGAAGAACATTTCTCAGCATACAATTGCAAGAAATGTAGGTATTTCATCCTCTACATTCCATAATATCACCAAAAGAGTCAGAGAATTTGGACAAATCTCTGCAAGAAAGTGGCAAGACTGAAAACTAACATTAACTGTCCATCTACCTCAGGCGGCACTGCATGAAAAACTTACACTATTCTGTAACGGATATTAACACATAAGCTCAGGAACACGTCAAAAACCTAAAAAATATGTGACCCATCATATCGAAATGAGGATTAAGTCAAATTTGGTCAAAATAACCTAATTACA
>NW_013954473.1:33898-38994 GCF_001266775.1 Austrofundulus limnaeus | reverse complement strand
TGTTCTGCTACCTTTCATTTAATTTAATTTATGATTTATGCTTTTGTTTTATGTTGAATTTGTGTTGTTTTTTAAATGATAAACTTTAAACTAAATTGATCAAATATATAACTTTTATCAGCACTTTAGACATAAAAACTGATTCATAAGTTGTGTAGTGTGACAGGGCCTTTAGGCTGAAGTTCTGCTTGTTAACTTGAGTCTTATCAATGCTACAAAGAGTGTACAGGTAAAACTAACTCCACTGAAGTTTAACAGCTTCGTTTGGGTTCAGATCCAGACCATGGTCCACTTTTTGGAGACCTTATCCACAGACAAAGATGTTAATGAGTCTATTTTTTAATTGACATGGTATTCAGGATAATAGTATGTGATTTCCTTAGTAAGGTTAACCTGTAGATTCATGTGCAACAAACTCCTGGTTGGGACGTTACAGGGTTGCTTTGACTCATTCATGCATGTTTGAGAAATCCTTGGTGGGCTGAAGGTTTTTTTTTATGTAGAAGTACGTGAAAATTATAATCTGTGAACGTGTAAAGATGCAGGAGATCCACAGTTCCAGCCTGAAGAACGGGACAATCCCACACTCTTTCTCAAGCAGTGATAAGAACAGAGTATTTCATCTCTGATAGTGTAGCTCATTAATGACTGCTGAGACAACTGCAGCCTGTGTGCTGATAAGGGAAACTAACTCTGGCCTTTAGGATTACAATCTGCCACAGAAAAGCTGATTAACTTTACAGTCTGTTTGAAAGCTAACCCTAATTACACAAAGGATTGTGACACTTACTGCTTCACTAGGCTGAGTTACAGAAAGATAACCAAACACTTATACAGCTGAGATTGATATAATAATTTTGAAGCTTTCTCTTCCTTTTCTTTCATAGATCAGTGACTGGAAACGTTTTCATTCTATCTTCTTTATAAAATTACTCCTCTCAGGTGTTTCTGCGCTGATCCAAAACCAACAACAAACTTTTTGTGTTTAAAACTCCACCAAGTGAAGAGGAATGGTTTGATGTACCTGAACAGGAAATAAAGAAACTGATACATAAATAAAATGTGGTGAATAAATTATGAGGTGGAGCCAGTTACTTATTCATAAAATGTTTGTTCTAATAAAAACTCAATTATTGAGTTGGAATGTACTTTGTATATGCATTTATAAATCACAAGCTACTCTTATATAAAATAATGACATAAAATGGTCAAATAATTTGATTGAAATCAGTTACAGGGAAACACACATAGGGAGGTTTTAATTGAGTTTTTAACTCAAATAGTTATTTATGGGCCTGATTATGGCAGACTGTTCTGAAGGCAGGACTCTAATGTCATTTTTCAGCCTCGCCACTAGAGGGCGCGGATGTTTTTTGTTTACAGAGGGTCATGTTTGGTGGCAGTTTTGGGTGGTTTGAGCCTGAGTGTGCATCCTTAAGATTGAGTCACGCCCTGAAACAGTTAATAAACCACAGAATCATCACCTGGCAATGCAGTTTTTTTGAGGGTCTTATGAGCATGTAACAAGTGCACATTCTGCGATCACCACTAAAGCAGACGAACACTAATACTGAAATCGCTTCATCACACAGACCGTCCACAGCGGGTTCTTCTGTTGTGTTTAAAAAAGCTTTAAATATAAAAAAATAAGCTGTTGTGGTTTTACCGTTACTTTTCATTTATTTATTCATTGTCACAGTGCTGTTTATAAGTCCGGGTGTGATCATAGGTGGCCAGTTTGTTTGACACCTCCCTGTTATCTGCTCAGCTTCATCTCCTTCACCTCCCTCCAGGAAGTGTTTACAAGTTCTGCCTTTTGCCACAAAGGTTAGACCATGGTTTTACCAGTGGTATCGCACCATGTGCTTGTGTTCCAAAACAGAAGTGTCTCTCTCCAGGAGGAAGTCTGCACAAATAAAGCCTTTCTTCTGTCAGTCAATCCAAGAGATAATCCACTGGCATCATTCTGCTGACGTCAAAATTTTAAGCGGGATGTACTCGCTTTTACCTACTTAGAACCACCAGAGAGGAGGCACGGCACAGTTTTGTGTGGTTGGAACCTAATGGAGACACATTCAACAGAGGCCGGATCAAGCAGAACCATATACAGGTGTGTCGATGGAGGTGGGGCTGTAGTCTGGGGCATCAGACCCTGGTAGGGTCTCCAGCTGTCCACATGCTGGGCAGCAGGCAAGGCAGGGTCCCTGGCTGTTCCAGGTGGAAGAGACTAGCTGTAGGGACAGAGAACAGAACCTCCCTCTCCTGTAAGGAGCCGGAGCTTGAGTGTTACCAGCTAGATACAGTCTGGGCTCTGGAACCCAACTCCTGGAGAGGGGCTGGACTCTCCAGCTCCGGAGTTGCCCAGAGAGAGGCATCAGGTGGGGGTGGAGGTACTCACAAGACCTAGCTGCATGCTTATTACCTGGTTCTTTGGGGTCTTTGGATGGTTTCCTGGAAGGGGTGCTGTCTGGGGATTCCTTTGCTCTATAATGAACGTCATGTATGAGCATAGGGTGGTCCATATGTGTAGATAGTACCAGGCCACCTTAAACCAAAGGTTGATGACTGATTTTGTAAGCACTATGTCTTGGACACTCAGGTGAAGCGAGGGACAAAGCTGTCAGCTGATCACCGTCTGGTGGTGAGTTGGATCCTGTGGTGGGGGAGGCTTCCGGACCTGGTAAACCCAAATGCACAATGAAGGTGAACTGGGAACTGTCCATGTCTCAACTCTCACCTATGGGAGAGTTCTTCACATTTCTCAGGAAGCCAGATTTTGCTGAAGATTCACTTCAACGCAATCTTCTATTCTGAGCAGCACATTAGAGTTTTTTGTACATCCAGATAAAGAACAGTGATAAATGCATGAATCAAGTTTTCTGCATCATTTTGGAACATTATTTTTCTAATTTTAGTAATTTTGCACAGATGGATATTAGGGCTGTATGATATTAGGAAAACCTGTGATGTGCTTTAACAGTGCTAAATGCTGCAATGATATGACTTGTGATAAATGAACAAATATATAAGTATAGTGTAAGAATGCATGTTGTCTGTGTCTCTTTCCTGTCCCCCAACCAGCCGGTCGAGGCAGATGGTCTCCTGTCCTGAGCCTGGTTCTGCTGGAGCTTTCTTCCTGATTAGCAGGGAGTTTTTCCTCTCCACCGTTTGCTCAGGATGGAGACTGTGATGAAGTGAAGATTCAGAATCAAATAAACAAAAGATTTAGTGAATGTACAGTTTGGACTGTGTTTGACCCAAATTAAAGAAAATACAMAATAAGTTGTTAAGCCAGTTCTTGTTTTTAAAAGTCACTGAAGGTGTATGTTGTACAATCATTCCACCCTGGACAGAAAACATGTTCAAAGAAACAATTCAAATCATTTCATTTAATGAAATTAATGGCCTCAATGGGTGGATGCAAATTTCTGATTTGAAGCTTTCTGACTTTTTGTTCACTGAAAATGTCACCTGTCTCAGGTGGAGTTTCCTGAAGCTCGTATTTACGAGGAGACTCTGAACACTTTGCTTTATGAGACCATGCCATTGGCTGATAAATGTCTGCCGGTGGTTGTGAGGCGAAGCTGCAACAACTGAGGCTCYCAGAGGAAGACCAGGAGGGAGCAACAACCAAAGAGTGCGTTTGATGAATTTGTGAAAAATGTACAGCACAGATGATGATTGCCCACCGGGACAATGAGACTGAAAACACCAAATGTTCTCAACAGAATTCAGCCATACTTTTTGAAATCTGATGACATCATTGCTTTGTCATTTTATGGCCTTATCTTCTACACAGGTCAAAACAGGTCTCTCTAGTAAAGAAGATCTTTGATCTCAATGAGACTACATGTATAAATAAAGGTTAAATAAAAATAAACAGTTTCTATACCACAATGTACCAGTGGTCAGCTCAATTATGTTTGACAATTCATTTTTTATTTTCACATTTTCAGTCTTTTGTTTGAAGTTGAACCTGTTTCACTTGTATCAGAACAAGTGTGCCTAAGATGTAATGCTGCTAACCAGAATGCCTTTTTCTAGTTGTGAAAATAAAAATATGTTCACCTCATTTTTGTCTGTCACATTGTCAGAAATTTGGAATATTAATRTTTTGGGACCAGGTTGTTTTGTTGTTTATGAATCCGTTTCATTGATAATGAAAGCTGCTTTTCAAATTGTTTTATCTAAAGAATTTCAGCCCAACTGTTTGGATCAGAGGAAATTAAAAAAGTTTTGTTTTTCTAATGGAGCTCTTCTCTATTAATTTTTCACAGATGGTATTCTTTCTTCATAGTGTGGCATGTCATGAGTGTGTATGGAAATAGTGTAGTGTGTTAGGAACTATCTCTACATGCAAGAACCGTTCATACGAACAGGAAGTTAAGTTGTGTGAACGAGTGATTTAAGAACTTATCTCATTCNGATTCAACACAATCTACAGTGCCCTGAGCCGACGTTTAATGTGACTTGGTGCTATATAAATAAACTGAATTGAATTTAATTGCTGATGTTTAATGCTATGGGTTCAGAGCAAAAACAATAACAAAGGGCTGATAGTATTCCAGCACCATGCTGGATTTCCAGCTGACCTCCAGAGGGGAATAAAACTCAGACCTGCCTGGCCAAATATTTAACAGACATTTCTCTGGATCTATAAGAGGACTAGCTTTCACTTTAAACACACTAAACAGGCCTGCTAGCCAATCAGAAATTAGATGGAGGTGGGACTTGGACATTGGCAAAACTTTGACTCAGATCCAGCAGAAGTTGGAGTGGTGCTCAAAATAAAATGAATTTTTTTGTTGGAACAAGTTTGAAAAAGAACTGGAAACAATATTGAAGCTGGCAGACTTTTAAAAACAGCTGTCAGAGAAGAAAAGATGTTTATTGATTCCTTCACCTGTCAGAGACGAGCCTCACAGATGGATGCTAATGTTAGCTGACCAGTAGCACACAGGTGGAGCCAAGAAGAGAAGAGGCGTGGCTTTAATCACAGTGACACAACATCTGAACAACAGGTGTGTTTACTGAGAAGAACTGTCAGCTGTTGATTTGATTTATTGATTCAACAAGGAAAGATTACTGAAAATCAA
>NW_013954473.1:24305-28286 GCF_001266775.1 Austrofundulus limnaeus | reverse complement strand
TTAGAGAAGAACCCGTCCAGAGGACCTATACAATTTTTTTCATTTTGGTTTTTTACCTGGATTACTGAGATGCATCAGGAGACTATAAACTGAAGCTGTAATGTAATTAATGGATGCATTGACAGATCTAGTCGTCACGCAGCTAATTTGGATGAAATCTTATTAATCTAACAGTGACACGAGTCATCATGGATTACTGAAACACAGACACATGGCTGAACACAGCAGTGTGAAGAAAATGAGGAACGGAAAATGGACATGTCATGATTATGACTTTTTCTCGTAATATTATGACTTTAATCTTGTAAAATTATTATTTTAATCTTGTAAAATTATCACTTTAATCTTGTAATATTATGATTTTAATCTCGTAATATGACTATTCTCTTAAAATTACGAATTTAATCTCGTAATAAAAAAAAATCTCGTGAAACCCTAATACTCTGTCGTATTCTAGCACTACAATACTAATATGAAGATCTCAAACTACAAACCAACTGAAATAATGCATTAATTAAAGTTTAATTTGTCTTAGTATATAATGAGCTCAACAGGAAATGAACATCATCAACAGCTTTATTCAGACATAGATCAGGTTAATTTTTCATCAAAATTTATTTTGTTCAGACTTTCAGCACATCAGCTGCAGGACTGTCTTATTTTCTCTAAAGTGTCAGACATWTTGGAGACATTTTAAAATGTTTTCTTGGTTCTTCAGAACCCATCTGACACCACTTGCATGGGAGACGGCAGGGGACTGGTACATGGGTACAGGCTGTGGTTCTTCTGAATAAATGAAAATTATTTCCCATTTCTTCCACGTAAAAATATTTGACCAAAGGAAAACCAGAGCAGGCCTAGCGAGAGATGAATATGATTTAGATGATTATTTCTGAGTGTATACGACCCACAGGAGACACTAACTAAAGAAAGCATTCGACACTATTGACCACGGCATCCTACCTGAAAAACTAAATAAATATGGGATTAGAGGACCAGCATTACAATGGATATCTAGTTATTTGGAAAATAGGAAACAGTTTGTACAAGTACATGATGTCAGATCTGAATTCTGTAARATTACATGTGGAGTTCCTCAGGGTTCTGTACTTGGACAAAAACTGTTTATCTTAGACTTTATAAATGTGTCAGAGCTTTTTTTAAATGTGTACTATTTGCAGATGATACTACCTTTTTTTGTTTGGGTMATAAGAACGGATGTTAGAGATGATGCAAATATTTGTGAAAACACAGAATTGGTTTAAACTTAAATTATCTTAAAATTTGGATAAAACTAAAATGATACTTACAAAGAGACAAAGAACTGTTAATATTCCATTCAAGCTGGGTTCCCACCAAATGCTCCCAACGCCTCCAGTTGGACGCACTGAAACGAGTTCAGTGTGAACACAGCAGCAGACCACAGGTGCATCTGAAGAGGGAGGAGCGTCTTGGTTGTTTCCGGTCTGTCTTTAAGACGGGTGAAATAAAGATACAATAAAGAAAATRTCTTTGCTTTGTTTACTAAAGAGCAAAGGAACGTTGTGCACAGCAGATAATTAATTCACCAGATGATTTAGAGGTGGTTTAGTTTCTCCACTCCAGGAGCAGTGAGCTGACAGACTTTTTTTTTTGTCCTGAGCTCAGCGAGCTGCTGACCTTCATCAGTGCTGATATCTCCAGCCAGAACTGCAGATGGTCCATTTGTGCTGAAGAGCTCCTGTCCGTCTGTGTCGGGTTCAGGAAACCATCATGTGGAAAAATTATTCCCTCTGATTGGTTGCTGCTGCGCGTCGAGCAGCCATATTTCAGTTTGTTGAACTCGAGCAGCGGCTGCTTTGGATGCACCTCATGCAGRGAAAAYGCTCTGCTGCATCCTACCACTRCCTTGTGCGCTGCTCTAAACTGGTAAAACGCACCGCAACACGCCGTGCTTTATGGTTCTGATTCTCAACGCGTTCGCACGTAAAAAAAAMCCGCCATAGCACATAAATTACRGGTCAAATCRGRCGTGATAAATGCCTGATTTTTTTTGGCCCTTACGGCTTGCCATAGCTTTGGCTGCTCAGAACATGTTTGGTGGGAACCTGGCTTTAGAGTTGATGGTATGGTGATCAGTAGGATCAGGTAAAGTTTTTGGGTGTTATTTTTTGCTGTTGATTCATTTAGAAGGCCATAATTTGGTTTTTGGCTCTAAATCTCCTGGACTGCAAAATAAAGATTCTTGCTGTTCAACCAGCCTGTTTCAGAGTTTCTCTCTTCAGGAGCAACAACAGTTTGCAGAGCCGAGAAGACCCGGTTTTTACGCCTCAGTTCTTTGTCATATTTGTGCAGTAAAACTGCATCTACATAGAGATAGATCTATATAAAAACATTAAGTCTCTATCCCATATTTATATGACATCATGGGAGTCCAGCACTGATTTTTTTCCAACTAAAGCACTGACATGACCCTCTATGAACAATAGAGCTAATCAAGCCCATTGTTAGGTGATGGTCCTCTTTTGCATGTGACTAACCTGTTTGTCCACCATGTGGAGGCGGAGCTTATAAGGCTGAGTTCACCTGAAACTCTCAGACTGAAGAAGTCTCTTGGAGGAGAGACGAAACGTTTCACTAAAGAAGAACCATCCAGAGGAACTACTGATGTTTTCTGTTTGATCCACCAGAGGGCGCTGTTCTCTGTCACGACTCTGTGATGTCATTCCTGTTGCAGCAGGCCAGCTTGGCCTCAGCAAGCAGTGAATGATCAACCAACCCACCTGCTGCCCTGGGCTGGAAATGACCCACAGGGGCTAAAAGCTTTAGGTCTTGTGTGTCGTTTCAGCCATGAGGGATTTCAGGTTATTAGGTAGTTTGTTAATAATTATCCAGGCCGATGTGTGGTGTGAAGATAAAACCTGAGTGAAACTAAGCTTTCATGGCAGATCCTCCTCCTCCTCCTCCCGCTCTGAGTGAGAAGGAGGAAGAAGTGAAGGAAGGAGCAGCTGCTATAAATAACCTGCAGCTTCCACAGGTTGCTGCTGGATGCTGAGGCTGAGGGAGGGAGCTCCTTCCTCCACCGATCGGAGCGGGGAGAAGGCGGAAGCTGTGACGTAGCTGTCAAACAGGAGCGAGGGGAAGCAGAAGGAAGAGGTCTGCAGGGCCGGGCTGCCTGAGCTCAGCTCCCCCCCCCCACACACACACACACGGACACACACACACACGGACATGGAGGGCTGCACGGAGGAAGAACACAAGCAGAAATTATTATGGAGCGTGAAACGAGAGGTAGGTTCTGCTGGAACACCGGCCTGCAGCCCGGTTCAGCTGCTGCGAGCTGTGACATCATTTCTTTTCAGCTGCTTGTTTCTGATGATTTCATGGAACAGGAGGGTTTCAAGTTGATTAACCAGGACAAACGGGCTTTTCTGAACAACTGCACCTTTCTGGTTTCAGAGAAGAGGAGGAGACAAATTACATCAACAGATGCTACASATTTAGTCACATTTTGGTGCATGTTAGCCCATGTTTTCCTGTTTTAAAGCCTGCTTTGAAAATACTAAGTTATTATATATCCCTGTCTCCTCTGCTCGTTTCCTTTCATGAAAATAAGTAGCCTTCCTACAGGTGTGCTTCAGGCTCATTCTACTTTCTGGTTCCCAGAAGTGGACATTGAGACAGCGCCACAGGCTCTTTTATTCAGCTTAATGCCTCACACTTCCATCAAACTGCATCACTAGTCCTCGCACCGTGTCCTGCCTGCAGGCAGGCTGTTTGTGTGGAGCAGAAACTGTGAAGCATTTACCTGCAGAAGAAGAATAAAAGATGCTGTAGATGATTTTTGAGAGTGAACGTGGCAAGGTGTGGCTCAGGACCTAACACTGAACATGTAGTTCCATCTGTTTACAACAGGGACAATTCAGTGTATACTTCATAACTTCATGACTTCATTACTACAGTAACATCCTTTATGGACTCTGTGCACTGACAGTATAACTC
>NW_013954473.1:15826-18261 GCF_001266775.1 Austrofundulus limnaeus | reverse complement strand
GCTTTTTGTTTGATTGAATAATAAAAACACAAATTTACCTCCATTGGTCGGTACCTTCAAATATTTTCAATGTGATTATTCCTGTAAAGTTCCTGTCAGAGCTTCTGTTTACTCAGCAAATATTCAAGAAGCCCATTTTAAACACTATTTTTGACTGTCCTTGTAGAGAATGATTTATGTTTGATTTGTGTAAACCTACTTTAAATAATCAGCTTAGTAATTCTGGATGAGTACTTGTGCTTTCTGCCGTTGTTCAGTATTTAAAAAGTTGTAATTCATAAATAACTGAATCGTGTTTTAAGGCTAACAATAGTTCCAGCTCTGAGGATTTGTCTGCTCAGTCCACATGTTAAAGCAATAAGGATGTTTGTTACATCTATAAATGAATGCAGGCTTTTTTGTTACTGCTCTCAGCTGCWTGTTGAAGTCCAGCAGTTACAACTTGTTTTTCAGTCAGCTTCTTTGGTTACTATGTAAATAGAAGTATTTTGCCTAAACTGAATTCTTTTTACACATTTCATGCACAGTAACTCATACATACTTATCATGTGAGAAAATCTCTTTACTTTAGTCTGCACTGATGCATCTCAGAAACCAGGTAGAAAAATCATTAAAACAGAGTTGAGTATGTCCTCTGGATGGGCTCTTCWGTGTGTCATCTCCACTTATTTTTATAGCTGTAGGTCCAGGCAGTGGAGCAGTTATATTCTTAAATTCTCAGATGATACTGCCCTGCTGTCTCTGTTATAGGGAGCAGACCCATGGCCACATTATACCTGATTTTATTAAATGGTGCGATGACAGTTATCTGGATTTGAATGTGACTAAAAGTAAAGAACTTATTGTTGATCTTAGGGAAAAAAATCAACTACCTCTAAACCCAGTTCTGCCCATAGTGAGACAGTCATAACTGTGGACTCTAATTGTGGTCATGCATGTCATGTAATGCATGTCACGTCATACATGTGTCATTGTCATATCATGCATGTCATGTCTTGTCATGTCGTGTCGTGTGTCATGTAATGCATGTCATGTCATACATGTGTCATTGTCATATCATGCATGTCATGTCTTGTGTCGTGTGCCATGTCATGTCATACATGTCATGTCATGTCGTGTGTCATGTGTCATGTCATGCATGTCATGTCATGTCTTGTCATGTCATGTCGTGTGTCATGTAATGCATGTCATGTCGTGTCGCGTGTCATGTCATACATGTCGTGTCATGTCTTGTGTCATGTCATGTCATGTCGTGTGTCGTCATGCATGTCATGTTATGTCATCTGTCATGTCATGCATATTGTGTCATGTCATGTTGTGTCGTGTGTCATTTCATGTGTCATGTCATGTTGTGTTGTGTTTCATGTAGTGTGTCATGTGCTGTGTCATGTCATGCATGTCGTGTCGTGTCATGTTGTGTCCTGTCGTGTGTCATGTGTCATGTAGTGTGTCATGTAGTGTGTAATGTGTCATGTCATGTGTCACATCATGTGTCATGTAATGTCACGTGTCGTATCGTGTGTCGTATGTCATGTCATATGTCATGTCATGTCCTTTCTGGGATAAATGAAGTTGTTTGAATAATTCAATGATGAYGATCAAAACTGGTTGTTCACATTCAAAAGTGGTCCATTAGCTTAACGACTGATTGTTAGGGCCCTGACCTCCACTTATTGTTCACAGAAGCCTGTCATACTCACAATAACAGCATTATAAGAGGGTGACAGTTGGACATGGAGGYCTCCAACCCTCTTTTACAATGAGAAGTTTCTTTTTACCAAAATGGCTCCCTTTACTCCTCTCAAACCAACGCTTTGAGACTGCATATAAGACTGAGCTGTTTAATATAAAAAAGGTTCAATGCATTTCCAAAACCATTAAACAAGTAAGGCAAGGCAAACCTGTCTTACTTTGTCCATTTTCTGATCAGCCTGCAGAAACCTCACTGTGTTTGTTATGGTGGGTGRTTGGCATCAACGGTGTGTTTTTAATTTCAAGATCAAAACTACTCCGTAAGACAGTTTAGCATTGCAGGGCTTACAGATAGGGTAGAGCTTTAAAATAAAAATAACATTTGTGGTGCATTTTTGGTTATTATCTGGACTCATGTGAGTGCTGCACACTACCAGCAGCCCTACAACACAGGCTCTCATTAGTTGAGATGCACAATGATGACCATCTAAAAATAGTGATCATTCTCCCACCCCCAACGACCACTGGGCTTGTCTGTGTGTGTGTTCATAACCAATGAACTATAGACATAAACACAGCAAACACACTAACAGTGTTAATGCCAGTAATGTATAACATGCTCAGCAGTAGTCTGAATAAATATATTACCATTAAAGATCAATGGCCCGCTGGCTGGGGTGGCTGCCCGAGTCTGGGGGGTGGTCGGTTGGGGGTGGGCTCCTGGCCGTTGGTAAGGGTGTGGG
>NW_013954473.1:2403-4875 GCF_001266775.1 Austrofundulus limnaeus | reverse complement strand
GTTTCTGCATCTCCTGAGTCGGTGGCTCCGGTGGTCCTGGAATTGGTAGTACGGGGATGGTGGTTCCACAATCAGTGGTTCTGGAGTCGGTGGTCCCGTTGGCAGTTCCAGGGTTGGCGGTCTCGATGGTGGTCCCAGAGTCGGCGGTCTCGATGGTGGTCCCAGAGTCGGTGGTCACGATAGTGGTCTCAGAGTCGGCGGTTCCGGTGGTGGTTCCAGAGTCGGCGGTTCCGGTGGTGGTCCCAGAGTCGGCAGTCCTTGAGGTTCATGGGTCGGCTGCCGGCCCTTCCACATCATCTGGGTCGGTTGCCGTCGCCTCCTCATCGCCTGGGTCGTCCCCCATCGCCTGGGTCGTCCCCCATCGCCTGGGTCGTCCCCCATCGCCTGGGTCATCTCCTGGGTCGTCCCCCATCGCCTGGGTCGTCCCCCATCGCCTGGGTCGTCCCCCATCGCCTGGGTCGGCCCCCATCGCCTGTCATAGTCTGTATTTATTTTCCTTGGTTTTCCTAGTGTTTCTATGTCCCCCTGTGTGTCTCTGCTCAGCTGCCCCACATTACCTTGATTATCACCCTTGTGTGTTTTTGTGCTGCCCTGCCAACCTTTTTGTTTATTTAAATAAATCCTTTTTCCACTATGGTTCTTGCCTGCGCCCTGTGTCAGTCCCTGCAAAATCCTCACAGTTTTAAGGTGGTAAAGCAAATGGCTTGTATTTATTCTTTTCTACACACTATGCAGATTACTTTTTCTGCACTCCATATGTTTAATCTGTGTGCGCTCCGGCGGGGTGACGACAGTCCCGTTTATGCTTTACTTTTTTTTGRTAGACGGTCTGACTGTCAGCCTTTCCCACAGCACTTCCCCRCTGTACAAGGAGACAGTATTGCTCTATGACCGCAGGAGAAACGAGGTCCAGACTTAGCGAGCTTTTGTGCGTCCCACWGGAGCACTGGCTTCACCTGCACTGACTGTCGCCTCGCTGCGTCACCATGTGCTGCGGCATGTGCTCCTCCCGCTGCAGGCAGTGTGGTCGCTCGGCAGCCGATCGGAGGACGCACCGTCACATAAACATGTAAACAGTTTTGTGTTTATTTTCGCACAGCCGAACCAGGTCCAGATAAGTTTTTTTGCTCTTCATTTGTGCTCTCAGCCAAGCTGCTTCCCGCTTCCTCTGTTTTGACTCCAGCCGGTTACGTCATCAAAAACAATTGTGTGRTTAGTYGGTAAACAACAGATCTCTATCATAGGACAAATTTATATTGTTTCTATCGTATATCGTTTATATCGCGCATTCCTAGCCTACAGTAGAAATTTATACTCTATCATCCTATCATCATTACGTCATCGCACCTGTGTCAACAGGGCTGTGAGCGCAGAGACACCTGAGCAGGAKTTTGAAATATGAAGAAATTATAGTGTTTTAAAACACGTATAGAGAGAGAATAAATCCTCAAAATTTCCTCCTCCCACTGTACAAAAGTTATGTTGTGTCGCGGGATAGTTTCCTCCCTCTCCTTTTCTCTCCTGTCCTCTCCTCTCCACGTCACGCAGAGCGAAGCTTTAACAACTGTAGTTTTTCACACCTGGTTGTCGGAGAAAAAGTTTTTTATGTACATTTACCCACAGGGATTATTAAAAAAAGACGTGGACATTCCTTCAGTCGTAAATCCATCTTTCTAATGTAAAGTCAGCTTCTGCTCAGATGACGATGATGATGATGAAGATGAGTGTGCTGTAGAGCAGCAGCTGATAATTCAGCAGGCAGAAGCTCATTGTTTGACAGGCAGATATTAAAGTAAAAATGTTGGGTTTAATTAAAATTACAATTTTCTTAAAAAAAAAAGCTCTAAAAATTATATTTTCTTTACTTTTTCCACCACGATATATACCGTTACTGTGAAGGGGTTCAGTTTATACTGTGATATAAATTTGAGGTCATACCGCCCAGCCCTAATATGTATTAAATGTGGTCTTATGGCAGCTTTAGAGGCGAGGCTGTCTGAATTAGAAGCTCAGCTCCTCACTGTTAAGAAGCCAACAGCTAGCACTGAGCCATTGAAAGAAGCCTCTCCTGTAAGCAGTCTCTCGATGGAGCCCATGAGGCCACCACCCCGAGCTAGCTGGGTGACGGCCCGGAAAAAGCACAGTGCTAAATCTAAACGTCCTGACCATCAACTCGTTATTTCTAATCTCTTCTCTCCACTCAGCGACACGCCGGTCGACAAACAGACCCTGGTTATTGGCAGTTCCATAGTCCGAAACGTGGATTTAGGGCCTCCAACAACCATGATTAAATGTGTTTCAGGAGCCAGAGAGGGCGACGTAAAATTCTACTTGAAGCTACTGGCTAATGCTAATGCTAGGTACAGTACGGTTGTGATTCACATAGGTGGTAATGACACCTGGTTACGCCAATCTGAGGTTACTAAAATTAACGTTGCTTCAGTCTGTAACTTTGCAAAGACCATGTTGGAC
>NW_013954473.1:0-1528 GCF_001266775.1 Austrofundulus limnaeus | reverse complement strand
CTATTAATTAATGCTAAATCAAATATAGTTATAATTCATTAGCCTTTGTCCCTCAGTCTTTCTCATCCAAAATTGAAATCAGAAAAACCACTGTTGTTATTTATCGTTCTCCAGGTCCTTATTCTCAGTTTTTATCAGAGTTCTCAGATTTTCTGACTGATTTATTATTAAATACTGATAAAATTATAATAATGGGAGATTTTAACATTCATGTTGATAGTGAAAGTGATAGTTTAAATATAGCTTTTAGCATAGGCGCCGATTCTGTGGGTGCTCTGGGGTCGGAGCACCCACGGAGATTCCTGAGCGCCTACACTGACCACTCCCCCACTACCTGGCGACGCGTTGCGTTTTGACGTCAAATTCAAACAAACCGCCAAATACACTGAGCGCCAACTTGTTGATAAACTAGAATAGTGGTTGAGTAAGCCAGCAAAATGGACAAATTTGTGATAAAAAGACAAAAAATGTCCACCGACCCGACATCATCTTCCAGTGAGAACTCTACCATGTCATTGACTGAGGACAGCAGCAGTGCAGGTGTCCAGCTAAAGAAAGGTCGGACTTTTCAAGATAGCTGGAAAGGCAAGTACGCATGGATAAACTACGATGCTGCAAAAGACAAAGTATTTTGTGAGATTTGCACTGCAGTTAAAAAAAAGGGCGCTCCTCTCCCATCCACCACACATGACCAAGAGTCTTTGAAAGCTTTTGTACGGGACGGTTTTTCCAGCTGGGCCAAAGCACTGGAGAGATTTCAAACTCACGAAAAATCAAATCTGCAGAGAGCTGCAGTTAGCACTGTTGCTGCTACTAATGTGGGTGTAAATGTTGCTGCAACAATTTCTGCCGGTAAACTTAAACAGATGTCAGATGCAAGAACAGCTTTGTTGGCCATTCTGTCTTCACTCCAATACCTTTCCTGTCAGGGATTGGCCATCAGAGGAAGCACAGGTGAGGAGTCCAGTTTGACCCAGTTACTGCATTTACCTGTCCAGGATGTTCCAGACTTACAGTCATGGCTCGCACGTAAGGAGACCAACTGGCTCTCACATGACATTTTAAATGAGATGACAGAAATTATGGCTCATGATGTACTGACAACACTAATAGAAGAAATCAAGTCTGCTGAGTTTTTTTCTGTGATAATGAACGAAACCGCTAACATTTCAGTCAGAGAGCAGGTGTCGATTTGTTTTGTGTCGTGTCTGAACATCTGGATCCAGAGGAACATTTTGTTGGATTTTATGAGACATCAACAACTACAGCAAATGTGTTGTTTCAGCTGCTAAATGATGTTTTGGTGAGATTCTCACTGTCACTTCAGAAATGCAGAGGACAATGCTGTGACAGCGCATCAAATATGTCTGGCATCAAAGCTGGTTTGCGAGTGCTGGAACAGGAACCGTGCTCACAGTATGTGCACTGCACCGCACATCTGGTGAATTTGGTTGTGCATGATGTGGCACAAAACATTCATGCATGTCACAACTTTATGAGTCTCATTCGTGAGTTAATAACCCTGATC
>NW_013954472.1:3494-26016 GCF_001266775.1 Austrofundulus limnaeus | reverse complement strand
TTAGTGTGGACAGGTTAGTGTAGACAGATTAGTGTGGACTGGTTAGTGTGGACAGGTTAGTGTAGACAGATTAGTGTGGACTGGTTAGTGTAGACAGATTAGTGTGGACTGGTTAGTGTGGACAGGTTAGTGTAGACAGATTAGTGTGGACAGGTTAGTGTAGACAGATTAGTGTGGACTGGTTAGTGTGGACAGATTAGTGTGGACAGGTTAGTGTAGACAGGTTAGTGTGGACAGGTTAGTGTGGACTGGTTAGTGTAGACAGATTAGTGCGGACTGGTTAGTGTGGACAGGTTAGTGTGGACAGATTAGTGTGGACTGGTTAGTGTGGACAGATTAGTGTGGACTGGTTAATGTGGACAGGTTAGTGTGGACAGGTTAATGTGGACAGGTTAGTGTGGACAGGTTAGTGTAGACAGGTTAGTGTAGACAGGTTAGTGTGGACAGGTTAATGTGGACTGGTTAATGTGGACTGGTTAATGTGGACTGGTTAATGTGGACTGGTTAGTGTGGACAGATTAGTGTGGACTGGTTAATGTGGACTGGTTAATNGATGAAACTGGAGGTTGTTTGAGGATGAAATTTTTTATGCTTTTTAAACTCAAAAAAGTGGGGGTCGTATTATACATGAGATCATATTAACATGAATAAATACAGAACATACAATAGAAAACAAAGAAAATACACAAATCAAAAATCTAAAAAAAGGTAGCAGAAGAGTCTTCTGTCTGCCCCTTTTATCCCCAGAATATATTCAAACAAAACATAATTTACATTTTTGTCAGTTTTAGGAACAAATGCAATAAAAACAAGTGAACTGCTGTAAAGAAGACKATGGACAATACTTTCCACTCAGGATTAAAAGTAGAGTGTACAGGAAAATGTAGCGTGGCTCAGTTGGTAGAACTATTACCTCTCAGCAAGAAGGTTGCCAGATCAAATCCCAGTCAGGGATTTTTCTCTCCGTGCATGTGTGAGTTTTCTCCAGGTACTCTGGCTTCCTCCCACAGATATGACTGTTAGGTTAACTGTTCATAAATTGTCCCTAGGAGTGAGAGAGTGAATGGTTGTGTGTCTCTTTGTGTCCCTGTGATGAACTGGAGACCTGTCCAGTGCAGACCCCACCCACTGTGAGGGCTGGATATGGGTACAAGTGACTCGGAACAGAAGAAGTGGGTATATGATGGAAAATGTATTTTTATATACTGAATAGTGAACTAGAAATGTATTCATAGTGACAGCAAACTAAAATGTTACTTTCAGTAAAAATGTACTTTTATAAACTAATAAAATGGCACTAGAAGTTTACTGCTAGTCAGAGTTACTGGTAGATAGTAACTAGTTACATTTACTTGAGTAAGTTTTTGGAAAAAATGTACTTTTAGAAATATTTTTTACCACGCTGTACTTTTTACTTTTACTGGAGTAATTTTATGCAGTTAATATTGTTTCTTTATTATTTGTGTTTTGTATAACAGAACTTGTAACTTTAAAACGATTTGAAATTTGTACCAGTGAACTTGTGATTTGTAACCATGAACTTGTAACTGTAATATTTTTAATCTATTATACATACAAACAAAACACAAATAATAAAGAAACTTTAACTGTATAAAAAAAGGCTTTGATGATGTTTGTCTCATTTAGTTGTTGTACATCATACATCTGATTTTTACATACACACTTTTCCATGTCTGTTTTAACAAAATGCAGAAATACATGAACAAAAAAGTTCTTCACTACAGTGGTCTCTGAGTAATTTTATTCCAATAAAATGAGAGTCAACATGCATACAGCATTACAAGTTGAGTCTGAGGACACAGCCCAAGTGAAGCATCTTTTATACTCTTCCAGTAGAAACCAGTTCAGAACCAGGTCCTATTTGACATGCAAGGAGTGGTTCTTATCTGAGCAGAAAATATTTCTAGTTTCAGTTAAAATCCTGTTCTGTGGTCCTTCAACAGAGAAAAACACCTTAAAATGTGGTTTTACTCCCTATTTCATTGTCACTACATGTTCACATTCCAGTAGTAACAAAATAAATAGATCTGCAATCCAGTTGTGCAGAAACCACAGCAGTGTGTGAAGTTAAAGCTTGAAGAACAAGAAAACACACATTAAAGGTGCCCTGCTGGAAACTTACAACATGAGTTAAAACAATTCAGAATAATGTGACGATGCATATGTAGTATATTTTATGAGTAAAACATGCCTGAAACACCGTCAAAATATAAATACATGGGCAACAATTTTATTTTCCTTCACAGGACCACTTCCTGTTAACTGACCTGTTTGAGGAATTCAGAGTCCTGACCCTCCCCTGGAGACGTGGACCGGCTGACCTGGGGTGATGCTGTTAACGCTCACAGGAGTACCGCTGCTACTATCCCACTGCTTTTCTTTTTTCTTTCTTAGGTTCTGGGGTTTCACCAAGTCTAGAGAAACCACTAACTTTTCAGGTGTAGGGGTCACCTCGAGTCAAATTATCAAGGAACTGTCTTGGACTCTCAGTCCTCTGATGGGCCTTCGAATAGACAAAAACTCTGTTCCACTTAGAACTGTATTTAGGCCACCCAAGGCCACTCCCCTTCTAAATCAGATAAAAACAGAATTATCTTCTCTTATTTGATTTAGTGTTCTCTTAACAGAAAGTATTACACATTTTGATAATCAGAGAATGTTGATCAAAGTTACAGGAGAAAAGAGGACAGATCTCTTTTCTCCCTCAGTATGATTTCAGCTATGTATGGTTTTTCTGTGGGAAAAATTCTTATTTAACTAAAATAATCTTTATGGTTTAAGTTGATGAAATATCAATGTTTTACNGGTTTAAGTTGATGAAATATCAATGTTTTACTTGTCTGAATCATATTTGCAAATGTTTTGAACTTGAAGCAATTCATTTTTCTTTCAGTTATGTTTTAAATAAGTGCTCATCAGATAATTTAAATGGGTCATGAAATGTGTTGTTCTGAACCACACAGCAGCAGCAATAATCTTTGTTTTAGTTTCGGGAGGGCACAGCCAGTTCTGAAACTAACACTTTCCTTGATAATTTCTTTTTCTAATCTAACCTTCTGGAGGGCGGACCATAGATTCTCTAAGCTTTTAGGAACTAACAGTTTCTGCCCGTCTAGTTCAGAGAAAAGAAAGAGAGTGAAAAAAGGTGACTGACCACCGTCAGTCACTGTGACAGCTAGATTCTCTCCAGGGAATCAAAAGCTGAAAACTGTGTCAGGTTTGGCCCCTTCACGCCAACGGGGAAACCTCACAGTGTGGAAAACCACACCTGGTTTATCCACCTTCAGAAACTCTCCAGACAGAGGTTTTATTCTGAAACCTGGGTTCCAGTCGAGGCCTTGTCTTCTGGTTACGGCTGACGTGGATGTTAAACGAGTCAAAGAGCACGCCTTGGGGTCCCCTGTTTGACGGTCTAAAGACAGATTCTCCAGCAGCGCCCCCACCTACCTGGCAGGTGACAGAACATCATCTCAAGGTAAAAGCTGGCTGTGTGTGACGTCGAGGTCTGACCAAAGCTGAGCACAGAACGCTTCGCCCTTCTGGTTAAACCTCACATTATTTAAGATAAAAGTTAACATCTTTCTTCCTCCTTTTTTCTTAACCTCTTCCTTGCCAACTCCTAAGATAAACAGCCTCAAATGTCTGGTATTTAACATCTAATCTGACGTTTGTGTTTCTATTTAAGTGTGGTTAACAATTAAGAAGTTAAAAGCTTGTTATTGTTGGCCCCAAACCTTTTATAGGAAATTAATTGTTCACAATCAGGTGTACTCTATAGTCAATTTTGTATGATTTGTAAAATAAATGATCGCATATTATGTTTCAAATCAACATTTACTGACTGAGTTACTTATTGTGTCCATTCATTTTTGCACTTTTACCCAAAATAAAAAGAGATCCCTTGCTAATTAAATTAGTCTTATAACCTTGTTACAAGAAGTGTAAGAATAAACCCTTACACAGGCTTTTATCACTTCACCAGACGACCCCTCATAAAGACTGTCATGACTCTGCTGCTGAAAGGAGAAATGAATCTAAACATCCAAATTAACCCCTCAAACAGGTGAAAATCACAATGTTTTAAATAACAGGTTTAAATATTCATCGATGGTGCTGGAAGGCGGCTTCTTGTCTTTGTCCTTTTTTAATAAATGTTGGAAAGATTAAGAAAAATCAACACATTTACTCAATCAAGAAAGTGAGAAGCGTTGGCGGGGTTGACACTGTACTTCACTTTTAATTCTGAATAAATTGTGCAGCTAGTTGTTTCCTTTGCACTAAAACTCCAAGTATTACTTTATAGTACAAGTACAAACTGGAGAAATTATTTCAGATTTTGAGTTCTAACCTATATGATCTTGGACAGTGGTGTGCACAGCTAACCAGAGTTAGCTTCACTGATAAACTGCACCTGGATAAAGTGAATTTAATTGTGGGCGTGGTCACAGCTTGTCGGAACGTCGACATTGGGCGTGGTTAATTTTAGAGTTCAGGGGGGAGTCAGATGTACGACCCCGCCCCGTTCTGCTGTCTGCTACTCTAAATATTTACCATTCTGACTCAGAATACACAGTCCATCACAGCTGCACACCTGTTTTAAATTTTTTTTTTGAGATCACCTCCCAATAAATGTATATTTATGTAATTCTGGAAAATCTTACCACTCACTTGTACTCAATACTTTTACTTTTGATACTTAAGTACAATGTAATCAGATACTTTAGGACTTTTACTCAAGTAATATTCTTAGAGGAGGCTTTAACTTTTACCAAAGTAATTTATAAGGTACTTGTACTTTTACTAAAGTATCACTTTGAGGTACTTTAAACAACACTGTCCATGACTATGTCTTTGTATGCAAACTGAGAAATGCTACGCTTTTTCTCCATTCAAAATACTGGAAAACTGACAAACGTGAAAAACAGAGTACAGTCATCACACTTCAGGCTTTAAACATTTTATTCTTATCAACTCTGTCAAGTGTACACTGTAGAAAAATATGCATCAAAAATATACCAAAACTCAACTGAATATCTGGCAAAGCAGGAGGAACTCTAAATGATGGAGAAATCACTTCTTTTTCTTTGACTTGTGGACATTTTGTCCTTAGTTCTAATCTGAAACACAAACTTTGACAGAGAGAAAGTCTGGATTAGAATCTATAACTCGTCAGGTCAGACCTGGGTCAGCTCACCTGGAGGTGGGCGGAGTCTGAGCAATGTTTTTTTTTGTTTTTAACCAGAGTTCCTGTATCGTCTGAGTAGAAGCTACTCCCAGAACAAACGATAGATTTGAGGAGAAGAGTAAAAATATAAAGCAGGAAGCGAATGATAAAAACAAATCTACCTCCAACACTTGTGAAGTGCACTAAATTAGAGCTGGATGCAGTGGAGTCACTGCGCTAAAGTCTGCATTAGAATAAAACACCAAGGCTAGGATAAACATCATGCTAAATATTAGCTGCGACTCTCTTAAAGAAAAGCTTCAGTTTGAATCTAAAGAAGGCGGCACGTCTCAAACAATACGCGAGAAAAAACAAACATCTGACGAGCTCTATGGTGGAGTAAATCCAGCTGAGATCATCTACACACAACGCAGAGCCAGGGGGCGACAAAAACAAACACGTTTCTATTCAAACTGCACACAGGAAGTCCTCCTCCTTCATTTCCTGCAGCTGTGAGGGTTAGTCTGCCGTCTGATCAGCTGCACAGCCTCTGACCCCAGAAACAGCAGAGCAGTTCAGCATCAGTGAAAGAGGCTCGCAGGTTTTTACTTCCTTCCTGTGAGACACCGTAAACTGAATCCAAACATTTTAAACCATCTGTCAGAGACGACCAAACTACAGACAGCTGCCTGGGATTTTAGAAATACTGAACGAAAGTCTTTTTTTTTTTAAATTCACGCTGAACTTCAGATCTTTTGAAGGAAAAAAAACCTCAACATCTGTCTGAACCTTGAGCAGTCCCTGATGCTGCTCAGGTTGTCAAAACTGAAATAACTGGTTACATTCACTTTAACTGGGCTTTGCTTTAAAACTCAAAAAGGATTGTTTTCATCCACTAGAAAATCCTAAACATTAAATTATTACACTCAAGGTTTTGGTCAATTAAAAAATAAAATAAAATAAATAAAAAATACCCAGCCAATGAATTGTGGAATTTAAATTTTCTTGTTTTGCTGAGGTTAAATCCTGCAGTTTCCAAACTGAAAGTCACTCTTATTCTCCTGTTAAGAATTTGTTGCAGGAGAACTGTGATCATTTGTAGTTATTGCTTTTCTTCTCAGACTTGATGACATCATCACACACTGCGTAAAGCTCTGCTTTTGGCTGGTGTCTTAAGGCACTTTCACAAAACAAGCCGAGCCGCAGATGCATTCTGGGTGTTTTCTGAACGTACTGATGAACTGAGCAGTGACAGTCAAC
The DNA here is from genome assembly GCF_001266775.1 of Austrofundulus limnaeus. Lineage (NCBI taxonomy): Eukaryota > Metazoa > Chordata > Actinopteri > Cyprinodontiformes > Rivulidae > Austrofundulus > Austrofundulus limnaeus. Next base: position 19,571 of record NW_013954472.1, on the reverse strand, counting down.
ATGTACTTAGACTGACTTATGAACCTTTTGTTTTGACTACTGTACTCATGTGGGCTGTATATCTGATCTGTTAGCAGTACAGTATGTAGAGGTCCAAAAGAGGCTTCTAGATGTTTTTAAATTCCATCTTCAACTCAGACATCTTTAGTGTAAACTTTTCATATGTTGGTAGTTGTGTAAAACATTATACTGTAACAGGGCCTTAAGCTGGTGTTGAGGTTCAGGGTGGAGACACAGTGATAAAGAAGAAATCAACCCCCAGACCACCTTCTGAGGTGGTTTAGACCCTGTTTTATCTGTGTACGTTCTGTGCTCTGAATCAAAGACTATTGATAAGATTCTGACATGAACCCAGAAGCTGAAGCCAGAACTCGACAAACATCGTCCACTGATCTGGTCCCCTTACAAGCCCCGCCCACTTCCTGTAAGCAAACAGACATAACCTTTGTTCAAATAAACAACAAACAAACAAAACAAAACTGATCAGTTTTTTCAGGTATTGACTCTTACTGGTTCACATAGTTTGTATGTTGCTGCTTTTCTTCAAATCTTCATTTACAGAATGTAGCAGTGACTTTAGGGTTTACTCCGGTGGATTACAGCGTTACAGCAGGCCACTCACCCCCCAGGCTAACCACCGTTTGTTATTTAGAGCCAGCACAGATTGTGACAACGGGATAAGTGGCTAGGACCTAGCATTAGCAACGTAGCGCTACACTACCGCAGCAATGAAAACGATATCGATCCTCCACCTGGACCCCCAGCTAACAAGCCAATAATGCAGTGAGACACAATGATGTCATCAAGCCTGACGTACAAACCAGTGGTCATTAACTCTGAACCTCGTGGAGCCCTGGTCTGCAGGTTTCACCTGATCTTAATGAACGGCTCGAACAGAACTCTGCAGAACTTTATGACTTGCTGAGATTCATTAATTTGGTTCAGGTGTGTTGGAGCAGAAAAACAACTAGTTTGAAAACAATCAGCACTAAAGACCCGAGTTTGGGAACCATGAATATAAATTATATAAAGTATTCTTCAAACACTAGCAGCTGTGGTTCTACTTTCAAGAAGTACAAATAAAATAATTACCTATAAATGAGCTTTCTAAGGGAAATTTCACCCTTTCTTATCTTGTTCAGGGGAAATGAAACGCTGCTGCAGTTTGATTTTCAATTTCCTTGCGTGAATCACATTTTTGTTGCTCCAAGTTCGCTCTGACAATAGTCACAGAGTCGTCACAAACATCTCTAATCCTGATCAGTTCAGCTTCTTTAATTCTAGAGCACCGGTGCTGCACTTTCTCCTCAGCATGTTTGCATATTCTCAAACTGGCTCAAATTTCACTTCAAACATGTCATTCAGTGTGATTCAAAAGAATAGTTGTGTATTTTCTCATCTGCACATAGTCAGATAACAGCTTTAATAATCAGATTAAATCAGCTCAATAATCATTTATATTTATCATCAGTGTGGAGCCTCTCAAACACAACATTCATGCAGAGGTTAAACTACAGCTCTGCTGCTCTAGAATTACTAAACTCAACTGACTCAACAACTAGTTGGAGAAAAAATAAGTCACACAAAATTGTTGAACAGGCTCAAAATCCCTGCGCCACAGGAGTGAAACTCTAACCCTCAGGAAAGTTTTGAGACATTTAGGAAACGCCCCTCTGAATACAGCCAGCCTCTATCCTCCAACCGTAACAGTCCAGTCAATGGAAAAACTCCAGGATGTTAACTCAAATAAATGTTTTGTTTTTTGTCAGTGAATGGGTGTAACGCCTGCAGCTCATAAAGATATCTTTAATTAAACTCCGTTCTGTAACGTTCATCGTAATCATCAACGTAATCATCAATAAACTGGAACCGTCACGACGTTTGTGATGCAGGAGGACAGCAGCTTCCTGCTCATGTATCAGCTGCATCATCTCCAGCACAGATCTGAATGTGCTTTTAAAGTCCAGTTAGAAACAACCTGTTTGTGTTGGACCAGCTGGTATTAGAGGTCCTCCTCCACTGCTGCAGGGGAACAAACGTCACTATGTGCTGTGCAGATGGAAGCGGGCCACATGAGCTCTGCAGGACAGGCAGTACGGACAAGACGGCTCCACGGGGGTCTGCAGGCAGAGCGAGCAGAGCTGGGGGGCCCTGTAGGGGCCTCTGTCGGTCCGTTGGAGCGGCTGCTGACGTCGAGCGGAGCTGAACTGACCCGTCCTGACGTCAGACTCAAGGCGCCAGTCGGTTTCAGGCGGGACGTCCAGGCGGAGCGGCTTGGCGGGCTCTCCTGACCCTCGGAGGGGCTGCGGAGCGTAGGCGGAGCTCCCGTTGACTCTACCAGGCAGACCGCCGTCCGAGTGGTGTCTGTTGGTGCTGGAGGTGTTCGTGGAGCGGCGAGGGGGGCCGAGGGTGGCGTAGAGATTCTGTGGAGCGGGAAGAGGAGGGGGACCAGGACCGGGACCAGTTCTGGGTCTGGGGAGAGAGGAGGTGGAGGAGGGAGGCAGAGCGTGCCGAGGAGGAGCTCTGGGAAGAGTGCCGTAATTCAGGGCGACGCTGTGGAGACCTGAGGCAGCTGGACTCCTGTCAGACACAACCAGAAAGTGCTGCTGGGGGGGCCGTGGAGGTCCTGGGGGAGAGAACAGAGAGGAAAAACACAGAGAGAGAAGGAGGAGGTGGGTAGACAGAGAAGGAGAAAAAATCTGTTACAAACAATGAACCTTCTCCTGAATTAACTTTACATCAGCAGAGAGGTTTATACATGGGGTACCTGAACACGCCTGTTTCTAGTTTTATTTTATGCTCCTAACACTGGTGTTAGGAGCAGAGGAACAAGTGAAACCTGCAGGACAGTGGTCCTCGAGGACCAGGACTGGACCCCTGCTGTCAGTATTTATTGATGCTTCACACAGATGTTCAGGTGAGAAAACAGCAACAAACTAAACAAACAGCGTCATATTAAAGTGTTGAGGTTTAATATTAACTAATGTCGTTTTGTTTCACACTGACATGCTGGTTTTGGAAGGTTGTTTTATAATCCTGAAAAATTAAAAAGAAAAAACAGACCCTCTTTTGCCTAGCCTGGATGAAGATTTTATCCTTTTCTTCCACTCTGGGTAACGTATGAGTGATGTCACGACTGAAGGTATCTGACAAAATATCATTTCAGAGTTACTGCACTATTTAAGCTAACATGTGGTGTGGTAGTAGCTGGGAGTCTTTTCAAAGACTAAGTGTTGGATATTTTGTGGTTGATTAACTGAATTTTAGTCATATATGTAGCAATCGGTTGTAGTTACTGTATTTACTTTAAACTGTAAGAAAATAAATAAATCTCTATTTAACATGTGCGTCGCTCCAGCAGTGTAAACATTAACCTTTCAGGCATTCCAGTGCTAATGTAAGAGGGACAACCCCCGGGGGGTGTGGCCAGGGTTTCTATAAGTATTATGAGAACTTGAGATTTGGAGCCATTTTGTTTAGATCTCACAGAAAATAAACATTTAACTGAGAACTTAATTGGTTTTCTGCGTTTTATTCGACATGAGTGCTAACCAAGGTTATAATAGTTTTGGATTTTTCATTATAGTTTTGTTTGATTTCGTTGTGACTTTTTTCTTTTAATTCAGTTAGTTTTAATTTGTTTTTAGCGTGAATTTGCTAGTTTTTATTAGTTATTACTGCATTTTTAATGCTTAGTTTTAATTTAGTTTTTATTAGTTCAAGTATTAGTTTTTTTATAGTTTGAATAAACATATTTGCCAATGCATCCTTCAGCTTGAGGTGTTACTGTGAGTTAACTGACCAACAGCTATTTGGTCACGAGTTAAAGCGTCCATTATAGCGACACCTTCCTAAAATAATTGTGTAATTCAATTTTGCCAACTTAAAACTTGGGTGATTATTTTAGGACAATGACAATAGTTGTCTCCAACCTGGTGCTACCTGCTGGTTGTTTTTCACGTGAGCTGAGAAGCTAGTGTATCAAGATAGTCATAGTTAGCCATCTTGTGTGAGCTTGATGCAGTTTTTCACAGAAGTATTCCACCTATTTTATCACCTGTTTCCACTACAAGACGTTTGCTTTTATTTTTCTCACAGTCATTTTCAAAGAAATCCCAAAGTGGACGTTGCCGCTTTCTCCCAACTTTTGTTGTGATCATTTAGCAGGTGATGCTGAACAGCAGCAGATTGTTAACAAGTGTTGTTATGGACCATGAGATGCTGTAAGCTGCCCACAGCTAATGTGAAACTACTCAATTAAAAAAAAAAGATCCACTTTTCAAAATAAATTGACAAACACTAAAACTAAGGATATTTTATTTTTAATTTCAGTTAGTTTTAGTTAGTTTTGTAAAAAGATTATACAGTTTTAGTTTATCTTTTTTTTCATTTTAATAGTTTTTATTTATTTTAGTTAACTAAAACGTTTGTTTTTCAATTTCTGTTTTCATTATTTAGTTAGTTTTAGTTAACTACAATAACCCTGGTGCTAACAATATGTAAAATCTCACAACAATCCTAACTGTTGGAACTCATGCATCTTAAAACTCTAGCTTAAAGGCAGTGGGTAATAGTTCCTTTAAGAAATGCAGGTCCTTGTTTGTTTTGTCACTTTCAGATTTGTTGTTTTTCACTCCAACAGAAAGTTTTGGCAGAAAATCTCCAGCAGCTCGAAAGCTGTAACTCTGAATCCATAAACTAAAACAATCAAAAGAAAGACATGAAGGGAGTGTCAGACCTCCTGAAGGAGAAATGAGGAGGTGAAGGTGGCAGTGAGAGGTCTGCAGGTTACCTGAGTGTCCCCAGGAGGAGGGCCCCGAGCTGGGGGGCCGTGGTGGCTGCAAGTGAGGGTGCAGTGGAGCTGGGGGGCCGTGGTGTCGGGGCTGGTGGAAGGAGTGATCTGCTGTGAAGGAGGAGGAGGAAGACGAGGAGGTGCTGTGGTGACGTGGGGGAAGTGAGGAGGAGGAGTGAAGGTCTGGGTGTCTGGAGGGGGGTCTGGACAGGGAGGGGTCCTTCAAAATGATGAGTGGAGGAAGAGTGAAGTCGGAGTGAAAAGAAGATGGAGAGGTAACAAATTAACACGATGAGGGAAAACAAACAAAAACGATGAAAATCACAAAAAGTGATGAAATCTTTGTTTCTGAAAGATTTCAGTCTCTCTGGACCTCCGTATCAATAACCCTGACCTGCTCAGGCTGCAGTGAAACATCAGGATTCTGGAGACAAAGCTCAGGTGTCGGTTCAGATCGAGCTGATTTCAGGGTAAAGTCTAATGGAGGAACTAAACTGCTGATAAATGTTTAATGTGGCAGCCTGAGGCGAACGCTGAGGGCTGAATATGAGATGAAGGAAGCAGCAGAGGTGAGAAACGTCTGATCTGATACCAGACACTGATTTCACCTCATCGCTACCTGTGATCGTTCAGCTACACCTCCTTCTCATATTTAAATCTTCATAGTAATGTATTTAATAAAGATGATGCATAATTATCAAAAGCTCTGTATTTACAAATTGTTACTTCTTCCTCAGCTTTGGTTTAACTCAAACAAAAAGCTAAACATACAGCTCAATCAGGAATGGCATACGACTTGTTAATGCATTGTACAAAAAACAAAATTAGCAAATTGCTAATTGGTTCCCCCCATCAGAAATAATGGGATTCAGATACTTAAATATAAAAAAACTGCCTCCTTTGAAGCTCAATAAAACAAACTTCACAACAGAAACATCAGTCAAATTTTAAAGAGGTCACTTATATCTATACTTGCCTTTTGATATGAACACTTTCTACAAAATCAGTCTAATTTGTGTGACCATGAGTGTTCATTATAACGTTTGGACCGTCGAAGCTTTCCAAAATTTATGCAAACAAACTTTTCTGTTCTTTACACTTTTTAAATAGTTTCTACATCAAAACATAGGAATGATTTTTTTCACTCAGTGTGCCTCTTCTACTATCTGTTTTCCTCTTCAGTCGCCAAGAGCTGAGAGCACACACCCAAACAACCACTGTGTCTGAGCTCAGATTCTCTTTAAACTGGGAGTAAAGGCTCTTTTTATTTGTCACATTTTCTACTAAAAGCACTGTAAATAAATAAAAAATATATCCATCTTATTAGCTTTCTGCTGCTCATGGTTTAAGATTTTTTAACCACTAATAAAGACAAACCAATCCAGAATAAAGTGGAGTTTGAATGTACACTGCCTGACCAAAATAAAAGTTGCTACCAACAAAAAAAAAAGGTCACACACTAATATTTTGTTGGACCACCTTTATTTTTGATTACAGCATACATTTGCTGTGGTGTTATTCTGATAAGCTTCCTAGATCTGACCGACTGCAGCAGCCCCAGATCAGCACTGCCCCCACAGGCTGTACAGCAGGCACTATGATGGGTGCATCCTGTAAGATGATGGGTCCACTATCTTTCCAGTTTTTAATAATGCATTGGACAGTTCTTAACCCAGTGTTAGTAGTTTCAATCTCCTGACGTGTTTTCTCTGCTTGATGCCAATAATAATAATAATAATAATAATAATAATAATAATAATAATAACTTTACTTGTAAAGCGCTTTCAAACAAAGCACTGGACAAGAGATAAAATCACACATGAAAAAGGCAAAGTCACCAAGTAAAAAATGAGATCACAAAGAACAAATAAAAACTCAGAAAACAAGCGATAAAATCACAGGAGATGGGAAGGCAGTGATAATAAAAACAAAAGATAAAATTAAGACTAGTAAAATAGTTTAAACAGGTGCGTTTTTAGCTTAGCTTTAAGAACCTCAACAGAACAAGCCTGTCTGATGTCCTGAGGGAGACTGTTCCACAGAAAGGGGGCACGAAAAGAGAAGGCACGTTCACCGATGGTCTTTCTTCTGGCTTTTGGGATTATTAATAGGCCAGTACCTTCAGATCTGACAGAGCATGGTGGAACATAGGGATGTAAAATGCTGGTAAGATACAGAGGCGCAAGACCATTTAAAGCCTTATAGGTGAGCAAAAGCACCTTAAAATCAGCCTGAATCTGACAAGGCAACCAGTGAAGGGAAAACAGTACAGGAGTGATGTGGTCAAATTTCCCAGTATGAGTTAAAATACGGACAGCTGCATTCTGGACCATCTGCAGACATCTAAAACTTTTCTTGGGTAGTCTGGAAAGGAGGGAATTACAATAATCGATGTGTGAGGTCACGAAAGCGTGAATAAGGACCTCAGCGTCATCAAAAGAAAGGATGTGCCAGATTTTGGCGATGTTCCTGAGGTGGTAGAAGGCAATCCTAGTTACTTCCTTTAAGTGGAAGTCAAAAGAAAGCTCAGGATCAAACCACACGCCTAGGTTTCTAACTTTTTCTTGGCATCTAATGATCTGATTATCAATTTGCAGGGTGAAAGCTTGAGACAAGCCATGGAACTTCTTTGGTCCAATGATGAGTAAGTCAGTCTTATCAACGTTAAGAAGCAGGAAATTGTTAGATAGCCAACCCCTAATAGATGATAGACGGGCCTCCAATTTAGGCAAATTGACAGAGTTTCCAACTTTAAAGGGCATGTACAGCTGTAAATCATCAGCGTAGCAGTGGAAAGTGACATTAAATGAATGCAGGAGAAAACCAAGAGGCAAAAGATAAAGTGAAAACAGTAGGGGGCCCAGCACAGATCCCTGAGGGACCCCATGCTTCACAGCGCAGGTCTCAGAGAGCTTGTTTTTAAAAGAAACAGTCAGAGATCTGCCAGTTAGATATGATCTCAGCCATGAAAGGACATTACCAGTGATTCCAATAACATGTTCAAGTCTATCCAGTAAGATACAATGATCAACACTGTCAAAAGCGGCGCTTAGATCTAATAGCAATAGAATTGAAGGATGATCATTATCAGCATTTACCAGTAATGGTGCGTTCACACCAAACGCGATTTCAGCATCAGGAGCATCAGGTTTACATGCAAAGTCTATGGTGGACACGCTTCAAGCAGCGTCGGGAAGTGCTGCGGCGCCTCAAGCGCGATTAGAGCAGCGCGATTTGAACGATCTGAGTGTTCGACGTGCTTGATGCACAAATCGCTGAAGTTAGAAAATCTGAACTTTTGCAGCTCGACGTGCCGCGTCAACCAATCAGAGAGACTCCACTGTGTGACGTAGAGACATATTTCCAGACGGGACAGTTTACTGAATGATGTCCACTAACCTGAAACAGATGGAGAGGAGCTCTTTAGCTGAAATCGAGTGCCTGCAGTCGGTGTCCTGACAGAGATATCCTCACCAACGCGTGGCAGCGGCTCATCAGACTGGACTCGGGACATAAATAGTCCTGAAAGCGAGCTGTGAGCCTCTCCCGCAGCTCCTGGGTGATGAAACTCAGAATGTCTCTGAATTATCTGGTGAATTAATTATGAATTAATTATCTGATGAACGTGACACGCTCTTGCTCTCTGTAAATAAAGCAAAGCCACTTCCTCGTCCGACATTAAACAGAGCCCAACAGAGGAGGGAGGGGCGGGGAGGCTCTTGCCGTACGAGCGCTTCAAGAGCTGACCTGCGTCTGACCTCAAAGTGCACAAGCGTCCAACTTGAAGCGTTGGATGCGATTTTGAAGCTGAAATCGCGTTCGGTGTGAACGCAGCATAAGTCATTCACCACTTTAGTTAAAGTGGTCTCAGTAGAGTGGTTAGATCTAAATGCAGATTGAAGTGACTCGAACAGGTTATTAGCAGACAGATAGTTGATGAGTTGCTGTGAGACAACTTTTTCAAAGATYTTAGAAAGAAATGAGAGTTGTGAGATGGGTCTGTAATTAGCAACAGAGTCGACATCAAGTCCAGACTTCTTTAAAATAGGTACAACCATAGCTGATTTAAAACAGACAGGAAAAAGACCAGTAGTTAAGGACATATTTAGTAAAACCAGAATATAAGGTCCTAAAGTCAACCACAGCTCCTTAATGGCCCAAGCAGGTAAAGGATCTAAAGGACAAGTTGTAGAACGAGCTGCATTAACAATTTTAGTCAAGCTCAACAAAGAAATAGCATAAAAATGAGAAAACCCTTTAGCAAGGACAGCAGATGAAACAACAGGAAGGTCAAATGAACCACCAGTAGAAGGAGTAATCAGATTTCTCAGCAAGTCAGCTCGGTCACAAAAGACCAAAAAATCCTGAGCTGTCAGACAGGAACTACAGGTGGTTTGTTTGCTCTCAGTGAGTTGTGAGACAGTGTTGAATAGAACTTTAGAATTGTGCTTATTGACTGTAATGAGGTTAGAAAAGTAAGTAGCTTTGGCAGAAGACATAGATTGTTGGAGAGAGAGCAAAGCGTCCTTCCAAGCCTGCAGAAAAACTTCTAGCCTGGAACATCTCCATGAACGCTCAGCTTTTCTGCAGTTTCTTCTCAAAGTCATTTGTTCTTCATTCAGACAAGGTGTTGGATTCTTTTTGGGACATTTTAGAATCCTTATAGGAGCAAATGAGTCCAACATTTCCAGAAGTGCAGCATTAAAATTAAGAGTCAGACGGTTGACACAAAGTTCATTATCGAAGGCAGAGTCCAGGACATCAGGTAGATGAGAATTAAATAAAACCAGAGCAGCAGGACTTATGTGACGTGATGCCCTAAGAGGTGACTTATCCTGCACAGATGCCTGAGATGAGTGAATAAAAACATCAAATAAAAGTACAGAATGATCTAAAATTGGTAAAATAGAGTTAGCAGACAATGATACATTCAGACCATAACTTAAGATGAGGTCCAGGGTGTGACCATTTCGTGTAGGTCCAGTCACACATTGTTTGAGGTTTAGAGAATCAAGAATGTTCAAGAAGTCTTTGACTAGAGGTTTACCATCACAGTACAAGTGAATGTTAAAATCTCCTACTATTAAAATCTTATCACAGTGAGGGATGAGGCAAGACAAGAAATCAGAAAATTCAGAATTAAAAATGTCATTGTATTTAGGTGTGCGATAAATCACAATAACTAATATCGAAGGACAAGTTAAAAGTCTCCTCTGACTTACTAGAAACTCAAAGCTAAACTGGCTTTTATAAAACCTCCACAGGTTCTGATAGGTTTGTGGAACTTGCAGTTGCTGTTGCTTAAATCAGAAAAGGAAGCGAGCTGCAGTAAGAAGAAATGAGTACCAGGTGGCAGCAGAATGCTTCGTCTGAAGAGCACATAAAGCTTTTATCTGCACTTTCACACAGGAGTTTAGGAGTTCTCATGCACAGTTTTTATCAAACATAAAAAATGTATAAGCATATAAAGGTTTTAAAGGGATCCCCGATTAGTTGTAATGTTAGACTTTATTTAATTAACATATATTTTAACTGTAAAATAAAGACTGTAAAAATACTGTAGGCTGTTTAGTTTTTATCATTTTTAAACTAAAAGTTTAAAAACATTACACGGACGGGGCCATTTTATTTACACACAAAGCATTCTGGGTAAATGATGACGTGGATAGGTCATCGGTGCGAGGCTGCTWGYGAGCTATATCCACCCTGAAGGTTAATCTTGGACAATATCTGATGATCGACTCTTTTAAATGAAACCAGAGAGCGTTGACAGAGAGGAGAAGGTAGAAATGACTCAGCCTGTAACTGAAAATATAGATGGAGGACAACAGAGCTGTTTCATGGAAGAAGAACCTCAGCTTAGCCTGTTAGCTTTAGCATTAGCCCCGATACTATCACCATATATATATATGTATTAGCTCAGCGCTACACATTCTCTTCTCGTCACCGAGGTCCACCATCCACATGACAGAGAGGGGAACACAAAAATGACTCAGCCTGTAACTGAAAATATGGATGGAGGACCTCGGTTTAGCTTGTTTGTCGCGTTAGTGCCGAGCAAGTACATATAAGGCAATATAGTGTCAGCGCTAGCGCGAAGGCTAACAGGCTAAGCTGAGGTTCTTCTTGCATGAAGCAGCTCTGTTGTCCTCCATCCATATTTTCAGTTGCAGACTGAGTCATTTCTACCTTCTCCTCTCTGTCAACGCTCTCTGGTTTCATTTAAAAGAGTCGATCATCAGATATTGTCCAAGATTAACCTTCAGGGTGGATATAGCTCGCTCACACCAAGGACCTATCCACGTCATCATTTACCCAGAATGCTTTGGGTGTAAATAAAATGGCTCCATCCGTGCTAAAATATATTTTAAAAATTTACAAAACTAAACAGCCTACAGTATTTTTACAGTCTTTATTTTACAGTTAAAATAATTGTTTATCAATTCAAGTCTAATTTTACAACTAATCGGGGATCTCTTTAAATATAAAAATAGAGAAACAGGAATACAGAAATAAGAGTAATTAAAGGAAGGTATTTCACCGAGTGTTTGGTCATCCAGAATGATTACTGGTTTATCATCAGTCTGACTGCAACAGGAACAAACATGAAACCTGCTTTGTGTGTTATGATGCGTCTGCTCTACTCTTCCTCAGGTTGGATGAAGTGTTTTTGTTCTTCAAGTGAAAGTGAGGAGGGTGGAGTCTTTGAATATATCAATCCTGATTTTTTTTCTGCTGTTTTGACAACTTTCTGCCGGACCACAGAGGTGCCAGAGAGGAGGCTGCTGGAGAAGATGCTCTCCATCAGATCCCTGTGGACCAGCTTTGAGGGGGTGACGGTCCAGCCTGGCTTTCCTGAGTCTGTTGATATGTCATGTTATGTCATGTATGTCACGTCTGGACTCTTCAGGATGATGGTGGAAGTCATAAATGTACTTCAGAGCCTTTAGAACCTGGGTGTGTTTGACCTGTACAGCTGGATCCTCAGGGTTAGAGGAGTTTTGTTTCAAGACGTGTTTTAAGACCCACACTGTGTGTGTGTGTGTGTGTGTGTGTGTGTGTGTGTGTGTGTGTGTGTGTGTGTGTGTATGTGTGTGTGTATGTGTGTACGTGTGTGCGTGTGTGAAAGGAGACCTACACAGCTGCGTGGAGGGTTTTGTGGTCTCAACCCAATGACCGATCCACTCAGACTGCGAGCGAGGCGTCGCAGGTTCTCTGCACTGTAGCTTTCGTCTTCAGCCAGCGGTGGCTGCAGAGGAAACAGATGAGTTTAAACCACCACAAATCAAATTAATGAACATTAATCTCATTGAAATGCACAACTAACACTGTCATCATAATAGGAGACTAATAATAGTCGTACCTTTTGCACAGGTGTGACTGGAGTTCTGTAGGCAAATCTTTCAATCTCAGCTGTCGGTGTTTTAGAGCGTCCAGATCCGGACGGCACTCTTCTCACACCTAGAGAAACACAACATTACGTTTAGTGCAAGATGTGACATCAGCAGGTCTGTTTGCATCAATTCAGTTAATTATCTTATTATCTGTTTTGCAGGTCCCCAGAAGGTGCACTAGAATCTGGATCGGACCCAAATTAAGACTTATTTGATCCTAGATCAGGTTTCTATTTCAACAATATATTGTTCTACTGGAGCCTCTTTATCCATTTGACAGACTGTTTTAATGTGCAGCTTTTCTTGTTCTGCAGGTCGTACCTGGTCTGCTACCAGCTGGCTGAGGACTGACTCCACGAGTGCCCCGGTGCATGCTGGGAGCCAAGAGACTGGCTTGGTACAATGTTTCCAGCTCAGACAGCTCTCCAACGGGCTCCCCACAACCTCCTCCCCCTCCTGCTGCATTCTGGGAGCCGTAGTATCTATTGACATTTTCTGCCCAGCGCTCCACCGGCAGGGCTGATCTGTAGTCCCCGTTGGGGGGCAGGGAGGAGGTCTGACTGGGCTGGGTCACAGGGGGGGCACTGTAGGGGGAGTCTGGGGGGGAGTAAAAGGGTGAGCTGATAGATGGATTCAGAGAATCCACAACATCAGACTGGTCCAGGTTTAAACAGGACCATTTTCTGGTTGGGAGAGAAGAAGGGGGAGGGACTAATCTCTGGGCGGGGCTAGATTCAGAGGGCGTGGCCTTAGGCTGTCTTGTGCTATACGAGTCCACCTCTGTTATCACATGACATCTGCTGGTGCTGACAGAGGATGGAGTTCGGGATTGTGATCTGATAGTGGGTGTGGCTTGTGACTGGACTGACCGCTCCTCCTCTGTTAGAGGGGGAGGGGCCAAGTCTTCCAGGGAGGTCTCACCACACAGAACGGGGAGGGACTTGGAGGTACAAAGGGGCTTTAGTAAGCGAGAGCAGGGGCTCCTGTTCCTTCTGTCCTCTCCAGATGGAGAGGCCAGAGGACTGGAGGGGGGCTCAGAAACCAAGGTCAGTTTGGGAGGGAGGGGCTTAACGAGGCAGGTGGAAGGAGGCAGGGCCTGAGGGTCCTGAGTGGCAGGTGAATGGTTGCCCTGAGCGTCTGTCAGAAGTACTCTGAAAGGCTTTTCACTGCAGAGACACAGAAAAGATAAAATTATATAAACTGATGAAACATCTGGACATCTGTTTAATCCTAGTCAGAAATCTACAGAGAGTGAAATTAAAGAGCCAATAAAGGCTGGTTCAAAAGGAAACGGCACTGTCAGCCAAAGGTGAGATGTTGTAATGACATGTTTGTGGCTCAACATCAGATTTATAAACTCTGAGATAATCTTTTACAACTAAATAACGATTGCAGCTGGACTCATAAATACATAGATCTTATTTAGACCTTTATCAGCAAAATCACTAACGGAGCAGCAGTTCAGTAAATTTATGAAGGTACCGTTATTAAAAAAAAAAAAAAAAGTCCACCATCTGTCAGTTTTGCGGTTTTACACACCAGGACTTAATAAAGATGCTCTGGTATTTACCAGGATTTAAAATGACCCCAATCTAAACTCAAGTGCACCAAAGCACACAACAGATTCCACCGTGTCACCATTAATCAAACTTATGCGGAAAAACTATGCTAAAAACAAGATAACTGTTATTATGTTGTGATTAAACCACAGAGCCAAAGGTAGTTGAACTTTCTTTGAAAACTGACTGTAAATATTGAGTCCTCCTCAACTCCAACATGACCTGCACCTGACCCCAAAGTACCACAGCTGCCTGGGATCTTACTATCTGAGCAGAGTGCAGGTGGTACCTGGGCTGTTCCTGGAGCTTCTGCTCCTCCTCGTGTTGTTGCTCTGGTTGCTGTTTTTCTGCTTCTGAGTCGCACCGCTGCTTCTGCTGCTGCAGCTGCATGCGCTGCTGCAGGCTGCGGGCCCTCCTCATGCAGCGCTGCAGCCGGCTGTGACTACTAGCTCCGCCCTCAGCCACCACCGACTGCAGTTTGGCTGCAGCGAGTGGGGTTGGTGCGGTAACACAACAACAGAAAAAATACAGAAAACACAGAAAAAAAGAAAACAAAGAGAAAAAAAACATGAGAAAAACAAAAAAGAACGATGAAGAAATAATAGCTTGTGATTTCATGCAAAACTGTTCTAAAGCAAACAGGAAATCAACATGTTTTATAACATGATGTGATGGAGTTATACACAGAAAAATGTCGAATCAACAGAACTGAAATAAAAAACTCAAACCAGGTCAATTGTTCTGTTTTTAGTTTGATGGTGGACAGAATTTGATCCTGATGGGCATTTTGACTTTATTAAAAGAACTAAGGGACACACATTTAACTACGAGTGCAGTGGGATGCCCTCATTTATGTGACACGACTGTAGAATCTTTCAGAGCAATAATTACTCTGTTGGGATGCATTTGTAGCCTAAATGTGTACACAGCTAGTCAGTTTTACTAATGTTTGATTAAACATTTCTCCAGGTTAACTGAGGCTCCATTTAAACTGCAGGTCTTAATGCTCAGCTTTGTTTACATTTTGTAAATGAATGCTCCAGAGCAACATGTATTTATGGAACAATGTGACATGCTGGAAGTAACTTAAGGATCGATTTGATCCAAGACCAATGTTATTATCTGGATTTTCAGTCATCCAGGACACGGAAAATTCTAACAAAAACAAAGCAACTTGACTTCTGTTCTGTAGCTGAAGCAGTGTGTCGCTGATTTAAACAGCATGAGCCAAAGTTATGATAATTATTGGACCGATCCGCTCACCCACACCTCACTGAAGTAGAAGTCATATGAAAAGTGACACAAGCGTTCAGACTGAGGTTTGCTTTCAACAACATCAGATATGCGTCTGATTTGGTACCACTTACTGAAAAGACATGGGTCTGATTAGAAAAATCAGATATGGATTGCATTTGCCTGCAGTGTGAATGCAGATAAACATTTAGGATCATTATTATGAAAGGTATTTCGTGACTAATTAACTGAATTTTATAATGTTAGCTTTATATCTTTTATTTTGTGATCAGTTGTAATCATTTACAGTCAATGTGTCTCTAGTCACTCACACATGACTCCTTGTAATGCTGACCAGAGTCTTCTATAAATATTATGGTTTTGGAAGGACAGGTAAGCAGAAACAGACATTAGAAGTCATTTTGTTTTGATTAGTCTGAGCCACAGACACTGGCTCTGAGGATGAAATGTAGTTATAAATCTGAGAATAAATATTTAACTGAGAACTGGATTGGGTTTGTTGCACATTATTCTGGTTTTACAATTTTTGAACACTTTCCTACAACTGTTTCTCTAGTCATAAGTAATAAATATCTTACCTGTTGTAGAAGCTATTTGAATGATGAGCTAATGCTTGCTGCCAGCTTTAACAACTCCAGACTGAAAACCTTCTCAGTGATTCATACAAGCCGCAGGAAATACACACAAAAATCTTCAAACATTTTTTCTATGGAATTCTGTTGTTATTTACAGGCTAGCTGTAGCACCTCCAGGTCATCCAGGGGACACTTCCTGGATGGTGGAGTAAAGTTTTAACTAATCCATTTCTCAGGAAATCCTGTGAGGCTGCACGATCCGTACAGTCCCAGAAACATTCAGCCTCATGCAAGAACATGTTCGTATTCTTACCCTAAATTTCTCCTACTTTTGTTCGTACAAAGGGTTCATACGAACATGTCACGTCAGATTCAACAAACTCTTCTATCTTCAGGAAAAGTGTGTAAATGAGCTGCGTAATTTCCACCTGTTCATAACCAGCTGCTCGTGCACGCGAGAGGAGATTAGCATAATTACCACCCCAAAAACACCATATAAGGCT